>NW_010131690.1:0-2355 GCF_000699245.1 Pterocles gutturalis | reverse complement strand
ATACTAGGATTTAGCATTTTGAAACTACACTGCCCAATCTCCTTTTTTCTCCTCCAACAAAAGTAGCCTAGTCTGCAATAACTGTGACCTTTATTTTCTTCTGAATATTTTAAATGCTGCTTGTTACCTCTGCCTGCTTGGAACTGGATTAATGTTTCTGTGGCGTTCTGGAGGCAGAGAGAAGGATCAGGGCTTTAATTCCTGACACCTCTAAGTGGAATAACAAGTGACATGTATTTTCTCTCTTCACATGGCTCTGCATGAAGGACACATGTGAGTGTGTATATGTGTGTGTATATGTACAGATATATATATATATACACACGCACACACATCTGCACATGCTTAAGGCGCAAGTAAATTGCCATATTGCATGAAGGTGTTTTTCTCTTTTTCTCTCTCCTTGAAGGTTTTGACTTTTAAAGAAATCAACTGGCAGATGATCAGAATAGAAGCAGATGCAATCCAGAGTTCTAAGCATGAAATCATGAGTGCTCCAGTGCGACTGATTACTAACCAATCAAAAATAAGGGTCACACTTAAAAGAAGGGTAAGCTTGAAACTTTTGAAATCTTTTATTATTTTATTAATTCACTTTTCACTCATGCTCTTAATGCGTACACGCACATAGTAAAATTTTAAGTTTAGGCCATATAAAATGTAGAATTCCCTGAATTAAATTTGTAATAACATAGAATTGGTAAGACTGTAGAGTTTACAAGAAATATTGTGGGCAGAATTTGAAGATGAAGGCCTTGCACAGGTTCTACTAATGTAAGCGTTTGACCTGCAGAGCTTTATTTATGATGCATGTTGTCTTACCTCTAGATTCAGGCAATATTTACATTACTTACATTTAGAGAAATGCATCAGTTTAATATCCAGTACATGCCAAACAAATAGAAAGTGAGGCACAGAAACACCTATGTCATAAGTATTTTTTAGTTAATGAGAGGAATGCAATTTTACATAAAATATATGTTTGTTATTATGGTTGGACTGAAGGATCTTGAAGGTATTTTCCAACCTAAATGAGTCCATGATTCTATCTATATGAAAGAAATTTGCTTTTTGGGAAGTGTGGTTTTGGATTCAACCTTTTTTTTCCCCCCCTTGTATTTCATGTAAGAAATATAAGTATTTAATGGACCTATTTGACTTGTTTAAATTTTTATTCTACAGTTAAAGGATTGTAATGTAGTGGCATCAAAACTGGTTCTGATTCTGGATGATTTGCTATGGGTTTTGACTGATTCCCAGTTGAAAGCCATGGTGCAGTATGCCAAATCTCTTAGTGAAGCCATAGAGAAATCTACAGAACAGAGAAAAAGCTTGGCTTCTGAAACAGCACAGGTATGGTAATTGATTGTTTCACTGTATCAGTAGCAAGTGTGGCTCTTCTAAAATACAACACAGTGTGGTTAGTTGTGTTAATTTATTTTAGAGAATGTTCAGTTACTCATTTTCATTCAGCTGTACATCTTGAATTACTTTGGAAATGAATCATGGTAGTATAAAAGAGACTTTATTTTACAAGATTTTGTGTATTGATGTTAGTTACAGGAAAGAAAAGTTGTATTTCTTTATCCATGTACAGAGTATTTAGACTTTATATTTACTTAACAGTTTATTAACTGTTTAGTAAATTTGCTCTCCAGATATTTTCTGGCTATGAATCATAGAATGGCCTGGGTTGAAAAGAACCTTAAAGATCATCTAGTTTCAAAACCCTGCTCTGGGCAGGGTTGCCAACCACCAGAGCAGCCTGCCCAGGGCCCGATCCAGCTTGGTCTTGAATGCTTCCAGGGATGAGGCATCCACAGCTTCTCTGGGCAACCTGTTCCAGTGCCTCACCACCCTCTGAGTGAAAAATTTCCGCCTAATATCCAACCTAAATCTCCCCTTTGTTAGTTTAAAACCATTCCCCCTCATCCTGTCACTATCAACCCTTGGAAATAGTCACTCCCCCTACTGTTCATAGGCTCCCTTCAAGTACTGGAAGGCCTCAATGAGGTCTCCCCAGAGCCTTCTCTTCTCCAAGCTAAACAAGCCCAGTTCCCTCGATCTTTGTTCATAGGAGAGGTGCTCCAGCCCTCTGATCATCTTAGTGGCCCTCCTCTGCACCCGCTCCAAGAGCTCCACGTCTTTCTTGTGCTGGGGACCCCAGGCCTGGACACAGTACTCCAGATGGGGTCTCACAAGAGCCGAGTAGAGGGGCACAATCACCTCCCTCTCCCTGCTGGCCACCCCTTTTTTAATGCAGCCCAGAACATAGTTGGCCTTCGGGGCTGCAAGCCCACACTGCTGGCTCATGTCGAGCTTCTTGTCCACCAGGACCCCCAAGTTGTTCTCTGC
>NW_010131689.1:0-1463 GCF_000699245.1 Pterocles gutturalis | reverse complement strand
TACAAGGCAATTGTTGGGGGAAGGGGAGATGTGACACACCACAAAACAAATAATCCAAAATGGAGCTTATCTTTCTGTACAAATAAAACCTTTTTTTGGCTTTCTGCAAAGTGTAGAACTCAAAAATTATGTCTTCCACTCCCTGTCTGCATACTGCTTGTCCAAAGCAATTATAATTTTAAATTTGGACAGAAAAACACACACAAGACTGTAATTATCAGTTATTCAGCTGGTCAACTGTTGCTTTTCCTTTTTTCTTTTTCTTTTTTCTTTTTTTCTTTGAATCTTCAGAAACCAATAAAGGTCCCTCATTACTGTTTCTTTTCACCGTATTTTGGTGAAGTCATTCTAAATGAAAAGCAACCTCATTATTTTTTCTTTGGCAGCAGCGCAGTGCTCTGTCTTCTTTTCCGGGTGTGGAGCTGAGATTCACAGGATGAAATTTCTTGCCTACTGTCACATGGTCCCAATACACCACACCCCTTGAAATGAAAGAACAATCTTGCATTTAAGGGTTGCATTTCAGCCTCTATTTGCTTCCTGGGGATAGAATTCAGCACATCAGGAAAAAATCAGTGGGAGCAGGATGCTTCCACTCAAAGATTCTGCTATATTTAGTTGCTTTGCCCGCTGTATTTTGCTTCTGTACAAGGCAGGAGTGCCATAGGATGGGTGCACCCTTCACCTGCTTGCACGGTGCTAGACTGCTGGTATCCTCAGCCACGTCCAGACAGCAGGCTGGAAAGAGGCACCATCCTATAGGAAAAAAAAAACAAACCACAATGTGGATCCTAGATCATAGAAACCTTGAAGCATAGAATGGTCTGGGTTGGAAGGGACCTTAAAGGTCGTCTTCTTCCAACCCCCTCCCATGGGCAGGGACACCCTCCACTAGCCCAGGTTGCTCAAAGCCTCATCCAGCCTGGCCTTGGACACCTCCAGGGATGGGGCATCCACAGCTTCTCTGGGCAACCTGTTCCAGTGTCTCACCACCCTCACAGGAAAAATTTTTTTCCTTATATCTAATCTAAATCTGCCCTCTTTCAGTTTAAAGCCATTACCCCTCATCCTATCACTAGATGCCATTGGATTCGTCTCTGCGTTATCAATCTCTGATTCCCAGGCTACATCATCCTTCTTCACCTTCTCCCTCTTGATTGAAAATAATTCAGAGGAGACTTATTAAGGCCAAAGAAAATGTATGTTGATTCTGGGAGACACAACACAAAGTAATTGCTCAGGACCTGTGATTTTAAATGCTTCTTATTCTGTTTTTAATGCTCCTGCATTTCTGGGGGGAAGTTGTTACAAAGTGGTGGCATATGCCAGTAACTGAAGCTGAGTATAATTCTCATAAAGGCCTAAATAAGGCTGAAGAGGATGGTCACCAGGACATACATAATTGATGGTGTTACATTAAGTACTATAAAGCGCTTCTAATTATAAAACATCACAGGTCTTCT
>NW_010131688.1:0-395 GCF_000699245.1 Pterocles gutturalis | reverse complement strand
TGAGCTCCTCGTCCAGCAGCAGCTGCAGAGCACAACCGGGATGGGCCCTGGCAGCTGCCAGCACCCAGTGCCCCCAAACCCCCCCTGCCCAAGCACCATCCTCGTAGGGTGCCAGTGTTGGGGGTCCTTGCCCCCTTCCCCAGAGCCACCAGATGTGCCCTCACCTTGATATTCTCTGCCAGCTCGTATCTCTGGCAGAAGATATCCAGGCCCTGTAGCAAGCCTTGGTTTCTGGCAGTATAGTACAAGAGCCTGATGCTACGAAGAAACTTCTCCTTCTGCTCCTCCTCCTAGCAATCAGGGGACAGAGAGGAACAGGGAGCATGAGAGGGGGGACACACAGCCAGCGGGACTGAAGCACTGGGAATGCCGTGCTGTGTGGGAGAGCTGGGAGA
>NW_010131687.1:0-774 GCF_000699245.1 Pterocles gutturalis | reverse complement strand
GGAAGACCCCCCCACTGACCCCCCCCAGCACCCAGGGGTGCCCCACGGCCTGGAGCCCAAATCTGGGGGATACTGGAACTGGGGATACTGGAGCTGGGGATACTGGAACTGGGAGATGCTGGAACTGGGGATACTGGAACTGGGGATGTGGGGACTGGGGGATACTGGAGCTGGGAGATAGATACTGGAACTGGGGATATTGGAGCTGGGGATACTGGAGCTGGGAGATACTGGAGCTGGGGATGCTGGAACTGGGGGATACTGGAACTGGGGAATACTGGAATTGGGAGATGCTGGGACTGGGAGATACTGGAGCTGAAGGTGCTGGAGCTGGGGATACTGGAGCTGGGGATACTGGAACTGGGAGATGCTGGAACTGGGGATACTGGAGCTGGGGATACTGGAACTGGGAGATGCTGGAACTGGGGATACTGGGGAGACTGGAGCTGGGAGATAGATACTGGAACTGGGGATATTGGAGCTGGGGATACTGGAGCTGGGAGATACTGGAGCTGGGGATGCTGGAGCTGAAGATGCTGGAGCTGGGAGATACTGGAGCTGGGCATACTGGAACTGGGAGATGCTGGAGCTGGGGATACTGGAGTTGGTGATGCTGGAGCTGGGGGGTACTGGAACTGAGCATGCTGGAACTGGGGATGCTGGAGCTGGGAGTTTCTGGAGCTGGGGGTACTGGAACTGGGAGATACTGGAGCTGGGGATGCGGGGACTGGGGATGCTGGAGCTGGGAATGTGGGAACTGGGAGATACTGGAGC
>NW_010131686.1:0-953 GCF_000699245.1 Pterocles gutturalis | reverse complement strand
AATTTGGGGAAAATTGTGGGGATATGTGGAAATTTGGGGAAAATTTGCAGAAATTTGAGAAAATGGAGAATTTGGGGGAAATTTTGTGAAATTTGGGGGAAAATTTGGGGGAAAATTGGGAACAGTTGGGGAAATGGAGAATTTGGAAGAAATATGGAGAAATTTGGGGAAAATTTTGGGGAAATGGGGGAAATTTGGGGAAATGCAGGAAAAATTGGGGGAAATTTGGGGAAAATTTGAGAAAATTTGGGGGAATGGAGAATTTGGGGGAAATTTTGTGAAGTTTGGGGAAAATTTCTGCAAAATTTGGGGGAAATGGGGAAAATTCAGGGAAAATGGAAAATTTGGGGGAAATTTTGGAAAATTTGGGGAAAATTTGGGAAAATTTGAGGAAATGGAGAATTTATGGAAAAATTTGGAAAACTGGGAAAATTGTGGGGAAATGTTGGAAATTGGGGACATTTGGGGAAATGGAGAATTTGGGGAAATTTGGGGGAAATGGGGGAAATTGGAGAAATTTGGAGAAATGGAGGAAAATTTGGGGAAAATTTGGGGGAAAATTTTGGGGAAATGGGGAAATTTGGGGAAAATTGGGGAAATTTGGAGGAAATTTTGGAAAATGTGGGAAAATTTGAGAAAATGGAGAATTTGGGGGAAATTTTGGGGAAATGTGAGAATTGGGGAAATGGAGGAAAATTTGGGGGAAATTTTGTGAAATTTGGGAGAAATTTAGGGAAAATTTTGGGGAAATGGGGAAAATTGGGGAAATTTGGGGAAATGGAAAATTTGGGGGAAATAAAAGTTGGGGGAAATTTTGGAAAATTTGGGGGAAATTTTTGGAAAATTTTGGGGAAATGGGGAACATTGGGGAAATTTGGGGAAAATCAGGGAAATTTGGGAAAATTGGGGAAAATTTGTGAGATTTGGGGAAATTTTGAGGGAAAATTTGGAAA
>NW_010131685.1:761-10836 GCF_000699245.1 Pterocles gutturalis | reverse complement strand
TCTTTTCTCCAGCCAGTTCCCAATCCATCAAAGCCTCATGTATTTTACAGTTTAAGAATTACACACCATTGCTGAAGCCTTGTTTTTGGTTTGTGTATATGCATGGGAGCAGTCACCACAGAGAAGCAGCATGTCATCTTGCCACTATAGATTTGTATGGCTGCAAAGGAGCTAAGAAATTCTGTACCATACCTTAGTCTAGTTGAAGCTTGTATGCTTCACACTGGCCAAAAAGACAACAGTTTATCAAATCCTCAACAACACAAGTCTGCACAACATGCTCTCCCAGAAGAGAAAAACATTCGTAAGGAGCACAAGGCCCCAAAGATACCATAATTTAATTATTTAACAAACATGCGTGGGAACAGGACACAGTCTAGCTCCACCATGGATGGAGGGGCTACACAGCTGCACATAAATGGAGGGAAATACACATGCTACATAAAGGAGGCCCTGGTGGGCTTTAAATTGATAGTCAGCAGCATCCTTGGTCTGACACCTCTAAGTGGAAACCACACACAGCTTCTGTATTTAAATCTTAACCTTTTGGGTTTGAAAAACATTACACATACTTTCTCTACCTGGTGTTTCTTCTCCCACATGTACTGTAATGTCACATATTCTACACATTCAACAGAACAAAGTTTGGATCCAAATGCTGAGTGGATCCTGTTGATCAAGAAAAAGTGATGGCTGTCATCCATGGCATAGAAGTGATTGAAATCCAAGAAGATTACTTCCTTGGGGTGCTGCTCCAGAAAGGTGTTGATCTCTTTCAGCCCATCCCATACTTTGATGCCAAACAAGCCATGTATGAAGTAAATCTCTTGTCCTATTTCCCCAGGTTTGGAAGATACACGAAGGTCAAAGTAGCGAATGCCACCTTCCAGCTGCTCTTTGAAAGTCAGATTTTGAGTCACTGACCATTTCTTCATGATCTTTTTAACCAAAGAAATTCTGGCCAAACGTTTAATGGCTGTGGCTTGGTCTGGTCCCACAGGAGATTTCTCATCAACCCAGTAGCTGAAAGAATCATGTGACCCTAGAAACAAAAGTAAATAATATTTAATTTTAGAAAAACAGCTCCCTAAAACACACATACTTGTGTGCCATGTAAACTGAAAGAAGTCCTACATTCATGTCAGGGTCGCAGAAGAGTTATACGCAAGAGCGAGTCTTTCAGACTACCCTTTACACCTTAATTTTCCCTAACTGTACAACAAGAGCTACGCTTAAGGTTCTCAGTTCAAACAGTTTCCTTGTGTGAGCTCCCAATTTCAATGCACTCTGAAAATCACGACCATGAGATCATCAGTGGTAAAGTGAAACTTCCTTCTAATCTTCCTTCATTTACAAACTACCAATCCACCTTCAAAGGCTTCCCAAAGCCTGGCACATCACTGATTTGAGATGAGACTCCAGCTTCATTGAAAGAATCCAAGGCTTTATTTTCATTCTACTTGGTAAATCCAATTGGAACCTAACACAAAGTTCTTGGAACAGGTATCTTTATTCATGCAATGACTGTCTGAACTTAGAGGTGGAACAATTGAGTATACCACCAGTTAGTGTGTGGTTCAATACCAAACCCACATTAAACAAGTCCATGAACATGTCTTTTACCTGGCAGTGCCTTTGAGTGACTACAGACATGGTGAATACAAAATTCACCAAAACAGACAACCAACAATCAAAATTGCTAGTCCCTGCTAAAAGAATGCATGTTCAACAAAGCTCCTGTAACACAATCTGTACCTCAGCAGAGAAACTGCATCTCCAGTATAAGAATTTGTGTTTACTAGAAAAAACCTTAAACTAAAAGTTCAGTAGTAATTGGAAACAAAACTGAGAAATAATAAAAATCCTTCAAAATAACAGCTTCAGACCTTAACTGAGTCAAGACGGTAACAGAACAAAGAGTAATAGGGCAGTGTATCTCAGTTTGCACTGTGCCAAGGCAGCATAAAGGAAAGATGGGCAGAACCTGATGTACCACAGACCAAGGTTGATTTCTAATAATTTACACCAGGTACTGGCATTCTGGCCAGGAAGCTGCAGCTGCTCCAGGCATGACTTCCCCATGAAGCTTCAGCCAGGAAAGACACTACAGGAGCTCTAACAGCTCTGCTTCCCTTTTTTCTTCAGGACAGCACATGAGAGGTTCCCCATTGAGCCAAACCCCACCTGCTTCCTGGATGCCCACTTTGCTGAAGGACAGGGAAAGCATCTTCACCCCCAGTCACCCCAAGCAGCTCCTCTTCCAAATGCTTCCAGGGTACAGTGACCTTGAACAATGCTGCCAGCATCTGCATCTTCCCTCCCTGCATGCCCCAGGGTTCTTGCCCCTGCTTCCGGGACTATGCTCTTCTAGAATTTCCTTCTCTACCTCAGTCTGCAACTCCGCTAAAAAAATTGCCAAATTTGTCATTTCCAATTTTAAGACAACATCTGAGGCATCCACAGCCTCCTTTACCCAAACCTTTTATTTGTGTACC
Organism: Pterocles gutturalis; assembly: GCF_000699245.1. Classification (NCBI taxonomy): domain Eukaryota; kingdom Metazoa; phylum Chordata; class Aves; order Pterocliformes; family Pteroclidae; genus Pterocles; species Pterocles gutturalis. Next base: position 8,341 of record NW_010131685.1, on the reverse strand, counting down.
AGTGCTCACTTGAAGACTGATGCATTTCCTGTGATGCAAGGTCAGAGCTATAAACAAGATTATGATCTCAACTGGATTATCTCGTCAGGATTTTTTAATCCAGATGCAGGTACAGACTGTGCAAACCAAACATCAGTTCACAACCACCTTAAACGCTCTTTCTCCATGAATTTCAACTAGTTCAAAAGTACTGAAAAGGAACTGTGAAGGTGAGTTTACAGGCTTTGCAAATGAACACTAAAAACTAATTCTGATCAACTCTTCATGAATTCTTCAACAGTCTTTGTAAAAGTATGCCTCTTAAGTGGCTTTCCATTCAGTCTTCTAGAAAGAAGTGACAAGTAACAAAAAAAGCCGTTTTCAAAAGATTGCAGCTTACAAAGCTATTTAGTACCTGCCACAGTAAACTATCAGAAAAAGTAGCTGTTAGTTTTGGAGTGACACCTAATTTTTTCCCACCTCCAAATGTGAAACCCTGAACAAAGTCCAGGATTAAACATCTAGCAGACATTTCAGAAGAAGCCGTGTAAGGCCCAGCTCATAGTGTATGCTGCAGCTCACAGGTGTTTGTGTTTCATGTCCCTCCTTGTACAGCAGAACGAACATTTCAATCTACCACAATATTTGGAAAGGAAACTTCAATTGCAAGGAGCTTGTCTTCTGCCTGTAAGTCATTTAACACAAAAGAAGCCATGGGGGTATGTGTTTGCTTGGGTTTTTTAAGTTCTCAATTCTATCCATTTTAATTTCTTCCTCTATTTAGGTCACTGTAGAAAATTGTTTAACATGCTACAGTAAGGCTGTAAGAAACATCTTTTCATTTTAACTAGGACTGGGCAGCAGCCCCTAGAGAGCTGTCTACAGAAGTCATTCACAACATTATGCTTCCTCAGACAGTGTCACTTATAAATCTTACTTATGAAGGAATGACAATTTTATCTGGCATTAAATATATTGTTGTCAACTCAGAGTTGCCTAAGCAAATAGGAGCCAAGAAGCAGCTTGTTTTCCTCAGCCTGTCACATACTTTACAGCTACAAAAGCCTCTTAGGCACATCTAAGGATACAAAGAGCAAATTTCCCCTTGCACTATCACAAATAAAATTCTATTTATAGCTCTATAAATCAACAAGAAAGAAAACAAGCCACATGCACATTGAAGCTTTTTCAACACATACTTTAAGAACTGCTCTCCTTAACAGGGCATCTATTTGAGAAACTGAACTATACGCAACATGCTTCTATAGTTAGAGAAGATCTTTAAAACCCCCGCCCTGTGGCTCTGCTTAAAAGCCTAGGAAATGTGACTTCTCATTTACAATTAACTCAACACATATACCTAGATATAATCAAGTAGAATACGAGCTGGAGCACCTAAAATCAAGCTCTCCTTTTCACAGTTGGTAGAAGACCGCTTCCAAAGAAGGACAGGGGAGCATCATCAATACTGAGGCTGATAAGATGTAGCAGAAGTTCAGTTAGCTTTTCAGTGGTCATTCACAGAAAGCCAGCCACCAGCTGCCAACTGGGGAAATATCTAAGCCGTTGTCCTTTAGGAGAACAGAGGCCAGAATTTCAGTCTAAATTGCTTCAAGGGTGTGTTCTTGCACGTGCAGCATCCTTCTTGAGTCACTGTACAACAGGAACAGATTAGCATTCTGATTGCAAACCTTACTGAGCCTCTCCAGTGACATGGCACCAATCTGGTGCTCAGCCCTTCCCGAAACCAAGCCAGGCATAGGAAATAAAACAGAGATTACAATTAGCCAATTGCTTCCAATAGGCCAAAGATACATAGCACAAAACAGCAAGCATTAAATTTAAGCATGAAAGTCGGCACATTCGAAGAAAAAAATTAGGGGACTGCTAATCAGCTGGCAGCTCCTACACAGTAAGAAACAATGGCTGCTCTATTTTGGTTTCATTTCTTTCATCTGACAAAGATTGGAAGCTGCAAGAAAAGCAGTCATATGCCATCAGATGCCCAGATATTTAATTATCAAAGGCTATGATATGGTTAGAATATTAAAGAGGTATCTTCCAAATGCCAGATGGTTAAAATGATGGATAGCCCTCTTAATTTTAACCCAGCAGGTACAACCATAGATTAATTTTTTTTCATATCTTTAAACCCCTTTTATTCTCCCTACACTAATTTCTTCAAGTTAATTGTATGTTAAATAGATCACTTCTCAATTCGTGTGTTAAATAGATTGTATTTCAATGTTCAGGATGACTTTTTTGTTGAAGTCTCTGTGCTAATTGTTAGAAAGCAACCTTTTATCGTCACATTTGCAGCAAAGTCTAACTTTCCAGTGAGTCTATTTGTCATGCTACTTAGTCGTAGACAGTCAAATTAACTCATAGTGTAGCTCAAACAAATGACACTAATCACCACAGTGTTATTAAGCCTTGAATTTCAACAATTACTAGCTATATTGCTTTGTATATCTTTTGTTTCCACATCAATACTTTCTCCATCTACAGTTGCAGTGCAGCAATAGGAATCAGCATCATCTCACCAACCCCGGCATCCTTTCACAAGCTTGCAAGTTTACCTTCAAGGAAAGTTAAAAATATGAATATGTGGCATGCAAAGTGCAGAGATCTTCCAACATAGAACATACTTGTGCAATGCCAATTACTTGAAAACAAGACAAGAGCTCCTGTTTTTTTTTCCAGATACATGCATGCTGACAGTCATATCACTAGTATCCCTGGTTGCAAGTCTGCAGACTGGTCAGGAGCAGCACTTAACGATGCTTTCTACAAAAATCTAATCAAGAAACAATAATGAAAGCAGAACAGCAGGAGAGTGCACTGTCAGTAAGTTTAACTAGATCAGAATAATTTGTTTTGATCTTCACATTAATGGAATATTAACAGGATGAAAAAATACAAGAGAACCTCTTCTGTTATGTTAAACATTTGTAAGAAGCAAGGTCAATGTACTGTATCAACCCACTAAAAGCATTAAAGGGTCATTTACGGACAAAGAATCAACCCTAGCTGTAGTGACGCCAAACTTAAAGCAAGCTTTGCTCACTACACAAAGTACATTCCCAATACATTACAAAACACCACACAACATAGCATGGCAAGCATTACATAGCCAAGACAACTAGCGCACAGTAATCAAGCTCCAAAAACACAGGATGCAAGCACTAGCAAGTTAAAGCTGTCCCACAAATATTCCTCTAAACCAAATGTCCTGTGTGTGCCACAACTGAGGGAAAAATAGGATAAACAAAAGTGCCTCACAAAGCCCAGAAGTCCTGAGGATTCAGGTCATTAACAATCCAGATTTTCTAATCAAAAGATTAACATCTTAAAAGCTCTTCACTAATGAAAAGTAAATTGAATAGTTCATATTAACTTGCCAGCAAAAGGAGAAGCAGCAATAACAACTATGCTATTGATAATTAATTATCCAAAACTATTGAGATGAGCACTTATGTTTTAATAGAATCCTAAAAGAATCCTTTAGGTATTCTTAATGCAGTCTCATTAGGGAGGACAAAGCCCAGTACAGACCAAATCCTCTTAGGAAAACTTCCTCTCCCTATCAAAGAATTACCCTTATTTCCCCCACTGCCCCTTCCAGGGTGGGAGGCAGAGTTGGGGGGCAGGGGGAATTAAAGGGCTACAAAGGGAGAAAAGGACTGCTTAAAACTGTCTTGGACACAATATCACATGGTATTTTTTCTTTCCAGCCAGTAGAAATCCATTTGGCACTGGTTGGAGTTATTGCCATTAAGGGAGGGGTTTTTGTGTGATTTAGCAATGACTTCCCATTTATCAGCAACCTCAACTGCCTCCACTGGGAGGGCAGAAAGCGGCAGCATTGCTGTAACATTTCAAAGCCTGAATGGATCCACTGGCTCTGAAAAGAAAAAACCTTCACTTTAGAGTCCTATATTCCTCTTTTGTCACCACTCAAATGTGTGGATCTCTTCTGAGAAGGCTCTAGGGAAATTTTTTCTTGTTTTCATTACACAGTACTTTTCTGTCTTTTTACATCTTTCCTGGAAGAGCAGGCAAACTAGAACTTTCACACAACACAGGAGAGCAACAACCATTTGTATGAATATTATGAATGGTTTTCCGCTTGAAGTAAAACTTCACCATGTTCTGCATTCATTTACCAGGCAGTGAAGTCACTCTCTATGGCACACAGATTTTAATTAAAAAAAAAAGGAAGCTAGTTTTTCCTCAGGAAAAAATTAGGATCTTCATATGCTGTCTTAAGAAAACTTAGTGGCATTTCCAGCACAAGTCAGGTTCAGCTACATAGATGACAGTGGTCCTTTAAGAAGAAGACACCCTAAGATCTGAGGCTGGTCTTTCAGCAGAACTCCTGCATAGACCCAGTACAGTATTTCACTATCTGCCACACCAGTTTCTCACACAGGGACGCATAAAGGGAATACTTTGTTGCTTGGGAATAGTCGAACAACTTGTGTTAGATATTCTCATCAGTATAGTGGCGCAAGTAGTTCAATAGCCCCTCCCAAACAAGAGCTGAAATGTATTGATTGCTACAATAAAGTAGATGACCAAGGTAATAAAATATCTTGTCCTTTCCAGAAGAGTTCATCTTGAAAATTCTGCATTTACAAATCACAGAATTGTTTAGGTTGGAAGAGACTTACAATCACCAAGTCCAACCATAAACCTAACACTGACAAATCCACCAAATCATATCCAATATCACCAACTTATGCAGATGTTTTCTTCTAACCGTTATTACCTCATTGACTGGTAGATGCCAATTAAATTCTGATGGAAAATAAAGGTTGGTGCATCAGAACATCAACTTTGTATATTTCTTCCCTTTGAGCTTTAACCCAACAGACAGCCAGTTCAGCTGATTCAATGATCCTTTTAATTAGGACTCCAAAGGAGTACTGTTTGGAAGGAGCATACAGTCTCAAGCTCACCAGCACTTCTCCCCTCCAGAGGCTCATCCATAGCACACACCAGCCCATGAACAAAGAAGAAAACCACAGCATTATCAAGTTCAGCAGTTAATCTCAGGGTCACGCAGGCAAAGAGAAAAAAAAATAATAAGATCCTAGTGGCCAGTTCTTAACTGGACAGGGCTGCTGCTTGTTTTAAGAACCATTTCAGTTCTGCTAGGCCACCTAAAAGGCAAGTAGCCCATAGGGCTTTTGGTGAACAGTCACACTGTCAGGACAGAGAGCTAGCTTGAGCCAGTAGGTACAGAGATGTGCAGGAGATGCCCAGGGCCCCACCAGTGCCAGGTATTCCCCGCGTACCTGACACATGAGCATAGCAAGCACCCAGCAGTCACCCACAACAGTTTGTCATCACAGGAAATGCACCCCCTTCATGCTCTGTCCCCCCTTTAGGCTTAACTACAGGCTTTGCTGGTAGGTCTGCTTCTCACTAAGATTGTCTACTAGTTGTATTTGTAAAGCTCTCTTTTCCAAGGCTGATAATTTTGTAGGACTTTGATAATTTAGATAAAAACCATTAGGTTTCTGCCTTAGGCTTTTGGGATGATCTTCTTGGCAAAGAGCCAGAAGAGTCGCATGTTGTACCAAAAGTTTCAGCTATAGTCATACTGACACTACCATGAACAAACTATGGAAAGTTATTCCATTAGTTAGAAAGTTAATTTCAGAAGTGCATGTGTTGTAGTGGGGAATCAAGCAGCTTGATAAGTGCTGTTGTTTGGAGCAGAAGACCAACATTTACTATTTCAGAAGGCCAGGGACACATCTCTATTCAGATATCAGTGAAAAAAATCACAGACATTTCAACAACTATTTTGGCTCTCCAATATAGTCTTGTCTTAACCATATTTGAGCCAAGATTCTTTCCTCCATTAAAAAAAATGCTCCATCAATTTTAAAAATCAACTCTTCCAGACAGAAAAGACTCTGTCCACCATTAGAAATAATGACTGAAAAGCTACCACCCTACCTCTCCCCAGAGATGCAGGCTGCTCCACACCAGCAAGACACCCTGCCTAGCATTATGCACAGCTCTAGTCATGCTAGTATCTGAAAAATTAACTTTTGATGGCAAGAATTTTACTGTTTCAAATCAGACTCAGACATACCACATTTGACCTACAACACAGCAACATTTATATTTCAAGATTAAATAAAATAAAGCTTACAATCTAGGACATGAATGTTGGTGTTAACTGACCTTTTTAAAATCACATTTCAAAGTGCTGAACTAAAACATTTTACTTCTTCCAAATTTTCTAATTTTCAGCTCTCTTTCTAGAGACTCAATTTAAACAGAATTTAGTTCAGATACAAATTAATTGGTTGCCAACTGAACTTCTCACCTCAACAGCAAGTTCACTAAAGCTATGTGAAAAAAAAATATAAGCCCCCATGTTTTCTAAATATAGCCACCTTACCTCCTCTTCTTTCCTGCCTACATCTGCAGCACCATGACACACCAGCTTAACCACCATGCTCCCTCAGGACAGCTGTATGCTTCAGCACCCATCCCGGGGTTTGTCCAAGCACAGGAACCATTGTTTTGGGAAGCTTTTCTGGCAGGAACCACTTCTCCAAAAAAATCCCCCCAAACCATTATAATAAACACAGAAAAGCTTTCCATCAGTTTAGCTTGCTGAATGTACTCATTTACGCTTGTAGGACCAAACAAGCACCAATGGAGGGAAATGGGAGTCCTGGTCTTTTTTTTTTCCTCACATGATGGGAGATGGCAGGAATGGAGGAGTGAAGGCAGGGGACAGAAGAGGCATTTGACTAGCTTACTCGTATTATGAAATAGCACCCATAACCATTCCAGGTGCTCCTGCAAGAAGGAGCTTGCTTACCCTCCCATATACCAGCAGATCCTTACTGAAGTAATTACAACTTTCCTCTAGAAGATACAGAAAGAAAATCAGCACTGTGGGGGGAAAAAAACCTCACAGCTAACTATGCTAAGCAAAATGGATGACCAATCCAGGAAAACAGTTTAATCAAAAATCAAGTATACCTTCCTGTTATGTCATGCCTCTTAATTACTCAAAGATGGAAGAACCCAGGTAGGATTAAGCACACACATTATTACCAACATCCAAAGGAAAACAAAACTGCTTAATCTTCTGCTTATCACATTCATCCATCACCTTGGAGGCTGGACCAATAAAACACTCCATAAGCAAGCACTGATAGCTGTCAGTTAACATCTGCTAGATTACTTTGCTGTCTCAAGACAACAGGCACAAGCTTATGTTCTCAGAAGGTGGCTCTAGAGGCAGAAAAAATGTTTCAGCTGTCCTTATGCAAGTATTCATGTAAAAGCCTGGGGAAACTGGAAAGTAGTGCTGTATCTTCCAAAGTGGAGACACTTCTCAGACTCCAGCACCTAGTAAAGTGTGATACTGCAAAAATTGCTTAGAAGAGTAGTTAAAACGAAGCAGTATAAATTGGACATGCCACAGTGCTATGAATTATGAGCCTGCAAGTACAAGCAAGAAACAGGCTAGGCTTCTTCAGCAAATTCATTAAATAGCTGATTTACTTGTAAAGTAGATCAGTGACAGCACTGCAGCATTTTTCATGTTCCATCTCTCGGGGGGG
>NW_010131685.1:0-730 GCF_000699245.1 Pterocles gutturalis | reverse complement strand
TGGCAGGCGAGACACAACAGACGCAGACTAAGAGATGACCAAGGAAAGTATTAAGTAGCACAGTCATACACGATTTCATGAAATTGTTTAAGAGTTCATATTTAAACCCACATTCAAAGAGGATTAGTCTGAAGTACAATTAAGAGAAAACCCTCTAGAATTTCACACAAGGTCACCACTTGTTGACAGAGGTTAATTTTGTGGACTATATTATATGCATGTAAGTTGATGACATTTTAGTTACTTGATATTTGGCAGTTTCTCATTGCAAAACAGTTCTTCTCTAATGACATCGCACAGGAAACCTCATCTCTTTTCCTTGGACAAGACTACGCTGGTTCAGAATTTAGTCTGGAGTTTTCCCAACAGAGACAACAGAAAAGCCTGAACTCTGAAACTGACTGTACCCAAGCCCTGGAGGATGACCCCGAATTTTTCAAAGTCTCTCTTCTGCTTCGTGCACAGAGTTTAACCCGCATGTAAAGAACAAACTGGTGTACCTCATGAAACGCTGATCTTAAACATGATTTGTTACTAGTTCGTTCTAAGGATTGAGCAAAAAATGAGTGTCCTCAGGTAGCATATTTTGCACCACATTTAATAGCTCAGGGAATTATAGAATAGCACATCTTAAAAAAGGGCCCTCAGAAGTCACAGCTACATTTCCTCCTCCTCCTATTCCTCCCTCTTTCCTCCTTCTCCACCCTCTTGGCTCTTGGCTCTTTCCTCC
>NW_010131684.1:0-441 GCF_000699245.1 Pterocles gutturalis | reverse complement strand
TATTGACTACATTCAGCTTCAAGAAGATCCCGTTTGAGTGGAGTTTTGTCAATAGCAGACAGTGTGATCGCTGGAAAAGCAATTAGAACTTCAGGATTTACGTTGCATTTCTGGTGAAGTACCAAGTGAGCTTAGTTGTTCCTTTGGGCAAGGAATCAGGCAAGTGATGTGATCACAGAATACCCTGGAACCAGAGACAGAGCATGAGAAATGCTTCAATCAAATCCTTACTAGGCAAAATCAAACTAGTGCCATAAAATCTCGAGGCACGCCTCATATATTCTTAAAATGCTTGCCCTGGGGACTGATCGCAGGGTGGTTTCCCTTCTTGTGGACACAACTCATTGCGTACAATTAGTCATTTAAGATATGCCAACAAGCTATGTTGTAGTGTCATAAAAAGGCCAAAAACCCAGCTTATTCAGAGCTAACTCATTATTG
>NW_010131683.1:891-1101 GCF_000699245.1 Pterocles gutturalis | reverse complement strand
GCTGCCGGGTTTACATATGTAGATGCCGGCAACGTTCAGCGCCAAGCCGACACACACCCTCCCCCGGAGCAACAGACACAAAGGAAGACCTCGTTCCTTTCAAGTCCCCAGAATAAATTAAGCTCCCGCTTTCAGTTTTGGAACGTCCCAAAAATATTTTTTTTTTTTTTTTTTAAATGTCCTGACCTCAGCCTTGGCGGTCCCCCAGAA
>NW_010131683.1:0-875 GCF_000699245.1 Pterocles gutturalis | reverse complement strand
AGGTGTAACCATATGCACGTGGTAAAAAGGGCTCAGCCCTAGCAGCTAATATTTCCTGGTCCCATCCTGCAAGTCAATCTGAAATGTTTTGCCCTTTTCCAGTTTATTTATCCTTTATAAATTTTTTTCTGTCTTTGCCCAGTGCGACGGCCACGCAACCTTATCCCCAGTTTACGTGTTTATGGTTACAAATGTCTTCTCAAATGCCAGCGTCGTCCTCTTAGGTGAAGAAAAAGGAGACGTCTTCTTTGTAGTGCGTTTGAAGTGCCTCGACGTTTCTGTCTTCGCCTCACAGAGCTGATTACTCTATAGGAAAGTCTTACAAATTAAACTCACTACCAAAAATCCGTAGAGAGGACCCCAGAGTACTGTGAGTTGCTGGAGCCCCGAGCCACAGCTCAGGGAAAAAGAGAGGAGACTCCACTGCTACGGTCCCTCTGACAGAGATTTTGCTAAAATCACGTCATGGCAAAGGCAAACTTAAATTTGAAAGTTAAATTTATCCGAGGATTCAAATATATATTTTAGCAGAGGCTATACACGGAGATGGAGACCCCTCACCCAGCATACCCTATTCGAGAAAGCACTTCGGTTCCCTGCATCCCAGTAACTCCCACTAACATTTCCACGCTTAACCCCCCTGCCTTCAGAAGCCCAGCGCTTTCAGCTCCGGTCGGCGGGAGCAAGCGGAGGAGTTAGCGAGGTGCTCTTTCCACCAAACGCGCTCAGTCGTGCAGATCTGGGATTAAAAAACTTATTTCTGTAACCCTCTAAATATCTGCTCAAAGCCTTGAACAATTTACCAGCCCTGTGGCAAGCGTAGGAAACCCTCCAGAGGCACATCGGGGTACCCAGCGCCGTGCCGAGGGGCGCGG
>NW_010131682.1:0-970 GCF_000699245.1 Pterocles gutturalis | reverse complement strand
GGGGGACACCCGTGGGGTAGAGCATCCCGTGGGGCAGGGAAACGCGTGGGATGGAGTGTTATGTGGGGCAGGACAGTCAGGGGGAAGACAGCCCATGGGGAAGGACACCCTATGGGGCAGGATACCCTATGGAATAGGGGATCTATGGGGCAGGGCACCCCATAGGGCATGGGATCAAGGGGTAGGGCACCCTCTGGAATAGGGGATCCATGGGGCAGGACACCCCATGGGGCAGGACACCCCATGGAATAGGGGATCCATGGGGCAGGACACCCTACGGGGCAGGACATCCATAGATAGGGCACCCTATGGAATAGGGGATCCATGGGGCAGGACACCCCATGGGGCAAGACACCCTATGAGGCAGGATGTCCATCAGCAGGGCACCCTATGGAATATGGGATCCATGAGGCAGGGCACCTTATAGGGAAGGGCATCCTATGGGGCAGGACACCCTATGGAACAGGGGATCCATGGGGGAGAACACCCTATGGGGGAGAACATCCATCGGCAGGGCACCCTATGGAATGTGGGATCCACGGGGCAGGACACCCTATAGGGCAGGGCATCCTATGGGGCAGGACACCCTATGGAACAGGGCATCCATGAGGGAGAACACCCTATGGGGCAGGACACTCTGTGGGGCAGGACATCCATGGGTAGAGCACCCTATGGAACAGGGGATCCATGAGGCAGGACACTCCATGGGGCAAGACACCCTATGGGGCATGGCATCTATGGGGCCGGACACCCTATGGGACATGGGACCTATGGGGTAGGGCACCCTATGGAGCATGGAGTCTATGGGGTTAGACATCCTATGGAGCCTGGGATTCATGGGGTAGGACACCTTATGGAGAAGGACATGCCACGGGGCAGGACACCCCATAGGTCAGGACAGCCCATGGGCCAGGGCCCCCCACACCCTCCGTGTGCCCCACGTACCGGAGGGTCCCAGCAGCGTCACCTC
>NW_010131681.1:3177-3640 GCF_000699245.1 Pterocles gutturalis | reverse complement strand
CCTGGGGACACAGGGACAGGAGGGCTCTGTCCCCAAGGAGCCCCGGCTCACCTGGATGAGCCTGCCCTGCTCTCCCTGCAGGGTGCTGAGCTCCTGCCCCATGGCGCTGTGCCCCTTCTTGAGGCCGTCGCAGTCGGCGCGCAGCTGCATGGCGTGCGTCAGCAGCTTGGCCACCTCATCGGCCACGGTGACCAGCAGGGCTTTCTGCTGGTTCTTGGTGGCCTTGGCCTCCGTGTCGTGGTCGGTGAGGGTGCGCAGCAGGGAGGTCTGCAGCCCCTCCAGGCGCCCCAAGGTCCCCGCCGCGTCGGGGCAGTTGGGGTCGATGAAGATGTTGATGCGGGAGCTGTCGGCTTTCTCGATGGTCACCAGCGCGTTGGCCTCCTCGGGGTTGGTGCTGATGACGGGGGGGGACTCGGTGACGGGCGTGTGGTAGGTGTTCATGAAGAGGATGGCCCCTGTCACT
>NW_010131681.1:2646-3146 GCF_000699245.1 Pterocles gutturalis | reverse complement strand
CACCGCAAGGAGGCTGGCCACCGAGAGCAGGACGGTGCACAGGATGTACCCGCAGCTCATCCTCTGCGGACAGACAGACAGACACCATCGGGAGCCATCCGGACGGACCCATCCTGCTCCCCTGCACCCGAGAGGTGGGTTCAGACCCTCAGGGGCTTTGGGGGGGTCCAGCAATGAGGGAGACGATGTTGGACGTGGGGGTGCTGGCAGAGGAGGGGATGTGGGGACCCCGGGGCCGCTGGGGGAACGCAGAGGCCACGGGCGAGCGCTCGGCGAGCAGAGCAGCGAAACCCGCCTGGGAGCCAGCGGTATGAAATAATAACGAGAGCGAGCGTGCGGGGCCGCGTGCTCCCGCCACATGTTTTATTTAAGGTGGTGACACGCAGCTGGAGCAGCCCCCACTCCCCGGGGTGGTGCGTGCAGGGGTGCCCACTGCCCTCGGCACAAAGGTGGGGAGAAAAAGGGAAAATCCTCCTGTGTCCCCTAGAGTGGGGGCTGTG
>NW_010131681.1:1962-2604 GCF_000699245.1 Pterocles gutturalis | reverse complement strand
GCTGCGGGTTGCTGTTGGGACCATACCGCCCTGAGCACCTTGGGGACCACTCTGAACGGGGCATCTCCCAGCTGTGGGGGGGCACAGGTCCCCATCCCTCTTGTGCCCTCACTGCCTGCTGCTCCCAAAGACCCCAGACCTGTCCCAAACCCTCCCGCCAGGGGGAGTCGCTTTGTCTCCTCCCCCCCTCCGCCGGCCCCTCCGGGGCGGGCCCCCGCCAGTTCATCCCGCAGGAGCTGCTCCACACGCACCCAGAGCCTTTTCTCCTTGCAAAGCACGAAGTGCCAACATCGTCAGCATGGATGGAGCGAGCTGCCACCCGGCCACATCAGACCCTGTCCCCCCCTGCCACCCACCTCCCCTTCTCATTACACCTGCAGGACAGGGGCTGTGATTGTCCCCCGACCCCAGCCGCGGCTGTCACAAGGAATTGCAGAGCTGCCAGCAAGCTGCAGATTCAGAGAGACAAAGACTACTTTCCCCCAGAAACGAGGGGAAAATTGCTGCATCTGCAAAGCTTTCCCAGGCCCTGTCCCCTCCTGTGCACATCTATCTGGAGTGACACCTTCCTTCAAGCACCCTTCATTCCATTCACGCTCCCGCAACCATTTGCATTAAGGTGACCCCCGGCTGCGGCGGGGG
>NW_010131681.1:1285-1944 GCF_000699245.1 Pterocles gutturalis | reverse complement strand
ACCAGACCCAGGGGATGCTCCCCATTTCTTCCCCAGCCTGTGGAGTGGATCTGGAGATTTAAACAGCGCTGGGATGAATGGGAAACCATCCTGGGGGGACCCCCAAAATGAAGCAGCCCCAGGCTCAGCATTCAAAGGAATGTCAAAGGCAATAAGCGGGAGCTTTTGGCAAGCAGAGGGTTGAGGAATTCGTGCTGTGTAGACGCAGAGCCCCGGCTGCGAGGCATGAGGGACACCGGGGAGCAGCAGGACGATGGCAGATGGAGGTGGGAGATGCCCATTGCTGACACCCTCCCGTGGACACTGGGCTCAACCCGGCCCCTCGGCACCCTGCAAGCGCAGAAGTGACAGGAGGGATGGCTGCTGACCAGAGGCCAATGTCGAGTGGTTTGGGATCTGCGGGGTGACCGTGTCCCCGTGGCTGTCCTGCCTATCACAGCACCTCCAGCCCCCCTGGCTCTGCACCCTTCCGTCCCGCACGCTGCTGCTCCCCATCACGCCAACATCCCCAGCTCGAAAGGTGCCAGTTGGGACAACGCAACCACCAAGGGACCTGTCTGAGTGTTATGGGGTTCAGGAGCAGAGCCGTGCACGGCCGATGCTCTGTTTCCTGCAGCCACACAAATCTCAATCAGGCTCTAACACACCAAAACCCTGCA
>NW_010131681.1:0-1273 GCF_000699245.1 Pterocles gutturalis | reverse complement strand
TTTGCCAGCCCCCGGCATTCCGGCCCTCCTGCCAGCCCCGGGAGCTGGGGCAGGAACCGGGGGCCAGTCCCTTTCGCCCTCAGCCACCTCCGCCCGTCATCCCGAGCGGCGGCAGCTTTACGAGTCCCACGGTGTTTTGCTGGCAGGTTGTGTTACCTGGCAACCTGCAGTGGGGAGAGGAGGGAAACGCTCAGCCAGCGGCACCAGCGACGCTCCCAACTGGGGTGGGGGTCCCCCCGAATCCCCCCAGCACAGCAGCCCTGCAGCTGCCTCTGCCACCTGCTCCTGCCCCACCACGGCCACGTCCCCACGGCTTCAGGGGGTTCTGCTGTCCCTTGCACTGCCTTGGGGTCCTGCATCTCCTTACCCAGGCTTTCAGCAGCCCTGGGACATCTCCCTGCTGACCATGTGGCAGCTGCCCTGGTTATCAATGTCCCCTTGGGGACATCCATCCAGCTGGTGGTCCTGATGTTTCCAAGTCACCCCTTCTTGAGGAGAGGAGAAGCTGTGAGGCTGGGAGGTGCTTGGGATGAGCAGAACTTCTCTTGCAAACCTGTTCTGGAGCTGGGCTGGAGCTTGGGAAGGAACCCCCAGCAGGACCCAAGGCACTGTCACCTCCCCGGTGCAGAGCTGAGCCGGGGTCCCCAGCCCTGCGCTGGCTCGGGCAGTGGCTCTGTGCTTGCCCCCTGTATCCTGCAGGAACCAGGTCCTCGGTGTCCCAGCTGTGCCATATGGGCATCCCGTGGGGGTCCCTGCAGCCCACCATGCCCCCACCGAGCACCCTCAGCTGGACAGGCCAGTGGCCGGAATGGGGGTGCCCCAGGCGGGACAGGCCAGTGGCCGTACTGGGTGTGGGAGAGGCAGTCCCAGCACCCACAGCCTGCGGGGAGGGAAGGACATGAGCTGGCTTGTCCCCAGGGCAGCTGGAGCAGAGCCGGCGGTGGGCTGGCCCCGGGGGGAGCAGGGGAGAAGGAGAGGCTGAGCTCTGCCGTGGGAGATGCTCTTGGAGGAGGAGGTGTCCTTTGCTCCTGCCGAAGCCGCTGCTCTTTGCCGGCTCGCCGCATCCCACAGGATGGTGGGCAGTGATCGTGGGCAGCTCTGGGTTCTCTAGCCCTGAGCTGTGCTCCCCATCAGGTAGCAAACAGGACCCTGGTTGCGCTTCTGAAGCAGGTTGACCCCTTTTTGCATTGCCCAGGCTCAGCTGCTGGGACAAACTTCAGCCCAGCTGCCCCCCACCTCACTGCTGGGGTCCACCCAGTCCCAAAGGAGCCCC
>NW_010131680.1:0-1289 GCF_000699245.1 Pterocles gutturalis | reverse complement strand
AAAAACTAAAGGCTGAGAAGGAAGCAAAGTAAGCGCAACACCACGTTCCTCTTGAAATAAAGTCTTCTGCAGCATCAGAAGGAGACGATGTCCAGTATGTTTGTGGTTGAACGGATGGAAAAACCATGAACAATGCGCAAGAGTGCATTGAAATCTGCAAACACAAACCTGTGGCGGACTGTCAAGAAAAGCCCTTGAACTTGTCTATTGGCACTTCACAAGAACGTTTGGTGGTTTCAACTAGAGGTCTGCTAGCACCCAGCACCTGTCCATTTTGTACTTACAGGACATTTTACCCAGAAGTCCTAATGATGCACCAGAGGCTGATGCACAAATACAATCCTGACACCGTTAACACAAATGGCAATAGAGGCGAGGCTCTAGCTGAAGCTAGATGCACGGGATGCCCTCCAGCTCTACTGGGTAACGATGTGCTTCCGCTGCCTTTTAATTCTAAAACAAGTAAGGCTCCCCCACCTACAGAGCCAAAACCCTTGCAAATGGGGAAAGCTAAACAAAGTCACCCTCCACAGGACAAAGTCGCTGTCTTTCCAGTGACTGATTCAAGCAGCACAGCCCCAAGTAACCTCAGGTTTCATAAACAGCAAAATAATATTGGAGCTCAGGCAAATAGCCATAGACAACCTCAGCAAGAAATGCACTCCAGTTCCACTATCTCTCCAGTACTGGAGGAGTAAAAAGGTCTGAATCTCAAGTAAAATCTCCAAGCGTCCCAGCATCTCAATCTGGTTTAGTAAGCAGCGGCATGAATGGGGCTCTCGACTCTCACCTAAATGAGTCTGCCTGGTCCTGTTATCAAGGAAGAGACTGTCATTGTAGTAAATCTGTGAGCAATGTAAATCTCTACTACAGTGAAACATCTTCTAAACGAATGAAACCTAATCCATTGGCTGTTGAACATATTGACTCTCCAACGGCTAACTACAGAAGATATGAAACACGCAGATTTCATGTCACAAACAAATATCTGCTGTGCAAATCTGCTACCTCAGGAATGTTCTCGCACCAAACCTGCATCCTCTGTTTTGCCAACCAAACAAGGGCTTCTGAATTTGGACAATGTTGATCCTCCTAATGCATTGACTGTTCTCAAACCTTATGAGCCATCTAGCTCTGGATCACTTGACAGTTCTTGTGGATCTGGCAATGGCCAAGTAACCGCCTCTGCAGGAGAAGGTACTGTATCTCCTTCCTAGCTCAATGTCTTATTACAAAGGAAAGTGAATGAAATAGAAATATGTGACCATGCCCTGGTTGAGTTTGTGATC
>NW_010131679.1:0-1257 GCF_000699245.1 Pterocles gutturalis | reverse complement strand
GCGGCCGTGGTGCGGAAATCCTCCAGGAACAGCTCATCCACCTGCACAGGGGACATTGTGGGGACATTGTGGGGACATGGGGACGACATGGGGACATGGGGACAGCATGGGGAAGTCCTCCAGGAACAGCTCGTCCACCTGCACAGGGGACATGGGGACAGCACTGGGACATGGGGACAGGGAGGGGACAGGGCAGGGGTCACCAGGGACACCCCCCCCCCACCACAAGTGCTGAGGACCCTGGAACGGCGACATGGGGGTGGTGGTGTCACTGTGCTGGGGACATGGTGTCACTGTGGGACTCTGGTGTCACTGTGCTGGGGACCATCGTGTTCCCAAGCCCTGGGCCACACTGTCCCCAAACTCAGGGACCGTGACATCCCCAAGCCCATGTCATGTCGTCCCCATGCCCAGGGCCATACTGTCCCCAAGGCCAAGGACTATGATGTCCCCAAGCCTGTGCCACGCTGTCCCCAAGCCCAGGGCCATACTGTCCCCAACCCCAGGGCCACGCTGTCCCCAAGCCCAGGTCCATGATGTCCCCAACCCCAGGGCCATACTGTCCCCAAGCCCAGGGACCATGTTGTCCCCAAGCCCTGGGTGATGCTGTCCCCAAGCCCAGGTCTATAATGTCCCCAATCCCCAGCCACATTGTCCCCAACCCAGAGCAATGCTTTCCTCAACCCCAGGTCCATGATGTCCCCAAGCCCGGGGTGATGCTGTGCCCAAAGCCATGGACTATGATGTTCCCAGACCTGTGTCATGCTGTCCCCAAGCCTGGGTCACACTGTCCCTAAGCCTAGGGACCGCTGTCCTCAAACCCAGCTCCATGTTGTCCTCAACCCCATGAACCATGATGTCCCCAAACTTGGGTTGTGCAGTCCCCAAGCCTGACCACCTGTCCCCAAGCCCAGGCCATGATGTCACCAGCCCCATGGACCATGCCATCCCCAAGCCCAGGTTCATGATGTCCCCAAGCCCAGGCTGATGCTGTCCCCAAGCCTGACCACACTGTCCCCAAACTCAGGACCATGCTGTCCCCAAACCCAGGTCTATAATGTTGCCAAGCTCCAGCCATGTTGTCCCCAAGCCCTGGTCACATTGTCCCCAAACCCAGGCTTATGATGTCCCCAACCCCAGCTCCACACTGCTCCTAAGCCTAGGGACCATGATGTCCCCAACCCCAGCTCCATGTTGTCTCCAAGCCCTGGTCACATTGTCCCCAACCCCAGGTTCACAATGTCCCCCAGCCTATCC
>NW_010131678.1:15427-19332 GCF_000699245.1 Pterocles gutturalis | reverse complement strand
GGGCTGCTCTCCCCGCTGTCGCTCTTGCCCTTCTGCCGCGGGGCTGGCACGGACCCGCAGCCCTCGCTGCACGCCCAGCTCCGGCGCCTCTGCTTTCCCACAGGGTCCGCAAGCTCTGAGGCTGATGTTGCTATCAACTAAAAAAAGGGAAAAAAAATAAAAGCAGTTTGAGTCGCATTTTACCTTTTCTGTGCAAGACTTGGTGTTGTGTGTCCCTTGCACAGCTAATGGGTTTGTGAGCAGCCTCCTTCACACCTGGATTTATACTGTGATCAGCTGTGACAGACTCCTCATCACATTCTACACTTAAACAATCAGGATTTGGATTTTTTTTCACAACAAACAAACCCCATACTCAAGTTTACATTTAAGAGTTGCACTGCTGTATCTGCTCATCTCATAGACCAAGTAGAACTGAAAATGCCAGCAGCCCTGGAGAACAACGAACAAACCTGGCACCAGTGCAGAGCAGAAGTAAAACCACAGACTGCAGGTTACTTTGCACCACCAACAGCTCTAAAGAAACTTAATTCAGAAGTGAACTTTTAGTTGAGAAGGTTTTCCCTAGTACTTGTTTTTCCACAGCAAACTCTTCTGCACCTGTGAGTAGAAGTACCATATTCATACCTAGTACACAGACTTAGAGGAATTACATAAGGGGCCCATTTTAAAAATTAGGGGGTGGTTTTTTTATTTTTTGGGTTCCTCGAGAGGGCTGTGTTGTTGTTTTGGGATGGTTTTGTTGTTTCGTTGGGTTTTTATGGGTGTTTTTTGGGTTTCTTTTTTGGTTTTTTGGGTTTTTTTTTTTTGTTTTTGTTTTTGTTTTTTTTTTTTTTACAATAAGGATCATAGAGAACAGGAAGGAACTCTACAAGTTAATATTCTTTGAAATTTGTATACTTTGGAGTCATAAAGAGATACATTTTCTAAGAAAAAAGGGGAATTTTAGTGATAAGATTATTCCCCTAACAGAAGCTATACTACAGCAGGAGATCCCATTCCCTCCTCATCCTGCTTTTCATTTTCCTTGCTCTGCCTTTCACTTTTCTCCAGCAGGACAGGAGTGCCTACCATACTCACCTCATAAACAGTCCTTACCCTCAAAAGCTGAGCAATGCAAGAACTCCATAGCAAGAATAAGGACACAAGATGAGCTGTGCCTCAGGCATGCAGCACCAGGACCTTGCTTGGTGTTTACTTGTTCTCTGTGCTGCAAAGAGCTGACTGAGTGAAAGGAGAGGCCTTCAGGCTAGATTTCACCCCACTGCACACCCACCACCAAAAAGCAGCTCTCCCACTAAAAGCCAAGGGAAAAAGCAGCAGCAATCAATTTTAAATACAGTTGCACCAGCTTTGGAAAGCCTGTTTCTGTCTGACACAATAGGGTTACCACAACTTAGCTGTTAAAAACCTGTAACTCTAAAACAGTATCACTGTTACTGTACTTTCAGCTCTTCCCTACCAGGTAAATTTAAGAGATGAGAGTGCTAACTAAATCAACCTCTAGCTGTTAATCTTGAATTTCTTTTTAGAGGGTAATGCAGTTGTCAGGAGGTTATAGTAACCTGGCCGCAGCTATCAAACAGGGTCTGGCAGAGCCTGGTGGGTGCTGAATCCCACTTCAAGTTATACCTGACCCATCCTAAGGGCCAGCTGCACTGCAGGCAGAAGGAGCAGATAGCTACTGTGATGGATACACTATGACTGAGCAATGCTCTTGTAAATAAAAAAAAGTGCGTAAAAAAACTTGATGGGGTAGAAGTGCTGACAATGGAGCTACAGATGAAGCAGCTCTAATACAATTTACTTTGAAACAATATTCACAGATACACATTATGCAGCACAAGTGTAAATAAAGAACTGTGCGCATTTAAATGTTTACTGATTTTAGAGAGAACTACCTATATGCAGTCCATGACAAGATTCAGTCTTTAATGATACTGAAACCAAGTTTATTATGAATTTTCAGTCTAACTTCAGACCAGAAATTAAGTTGAAAGAAGATGAATCAAGAGAAGATAGAGTTTTTAAAGTAAAATTTTATGATACCAAAGTTGAAGCAAGCTTTACAATTACAATAATTTCAAATATAAGTTCAGAGAATTGACTCACAATGCAATGGAACAAAAAAGGAACAGCAGCAACCTGATATACATACAAATGAAACAGCACATGTCAGACTTAGTGGTCCAAGAGTTTTTTCATTTCAGTGAATCCCTTCGGATTTCCATAGTTGTTTAAAAGGAAGAGTAGGACCTGTTCATGCTTTTTAAGCTGTGGAATAAGCAGAAAGAATTAGAAATATGGAAATATACCATTTTTTTAAATTGCTGATTCAGATTAGGGTAGATCCTAAAACAAACTCAGCTAAGTCCCATAGTAGTTCCATGAATATGCAGATCCTTTCTGCTGTAAAATCTTCTGGAGGGAGAAAAAGCCAGCAGATCTGCAGGTGACTTCCACCTGCCCCCCCACCTTTTTTTTCTGAAGAAACATCCTTGAACCAAACCGATGGAATACAAATTAGGATTGAGATCAGGATCTTAAATTTGGTTATTCGTACATGTCTATTTCCTGATGTCTTCAGTTATATTGGAATCTCCTCTCTTGTCTTTGTCAGGAGACTTTGAGCCAAACTTTCCCAAGTAAAGCAGGATGACAGAAAACAAAGTGACCAACTTAAAGTCATAAAAAAACATTAGTTAAATCAGACAGGAAGATCAACAAGATACAGAGTGGGGAGGGAAAAAGAGGCTCAACAGCCTCCAGTGGGACAGAAAAATCAACTACAGTCAGGAACAGCATAGTTCTACTGCCTTTCTGACACTAAAATGCTTCGTAACTGTGCTCACTCTGAAGCAGTGATGGTCTAAGTGACCTTGAACATAAATGTTTTTTTCCTACCTCCAAAATACCATAGCGTGAATTTTTGCTTTTGACCTTGCTCCCTTTGGCTGAAGAGAGAGGGGGAAGCTTGAACCACCCTTGAAAAGGGTTTCTGTCTTTAAAATTTAAATTTTTGCTCATACCTCTACAAAGACAAACACTTTGAGAAAGCCTGATGCATCTTTTCTGGTATACTTTAAATTACTTTTAGTAATCTAAAGTTCTATTTTTTCATAAACAGACTAAGTTAAAACAAAAATGAGAAAGCTTAAAACCCAAAAGTTCTCAAAAATTACAGGAATATGCCATATCTGTAAGACACCCTGCATTAAAAAAAAAAAACCAAACTATTGCAACTGGCAAACACTGTTACAAATTCCAATATTTCACCAAATTCAGATTCTCAGCCCTAGCTCAATGACTGAAACTGTGACACATATTAGTGTCTGTAACTGAAATACACATGGGAAGAATTTTCTTACATGTGCAACTGTCTGCCAAGTTGTATCCACAGCAAAACACATCCATATTACTGAAAAAAATCCAGCTGCCCTTTGTCCAAATGACACAGTTTATGCAAAACACCTCAACTACCTTTGCACAACAGACAAAGGTAACACTCCTGAGCCTTCATACTCTAGAAAGAAGAAAACCAGAGCTGTATGTGTGGCAAAACATAAGACTAACAAAGTCTGTGTGACCTATACACTATCCTCTCTTGGTTTCAGGGTGCTCTAATTATTACTGTGTATAAAAAAAAATACTAAAAAAAGTGTTGGGATATTCACTTTGCATATCTTCTGGGTTCAGTTAGCTGCTATCTCCCTACTCCCATTTGCTTCCCACATAGGTTTTCTTTTAAATTCTGGAAACATAAAAGCAACTACTGCTTGGACTGAATCTTACTTGCATTTTCAATTCTGTGCAGCAACATTTGGTCTCGCCTCCATTCCCTATAAAAAACAAAGCAAGTGAATGAGCAAAATACACATGGACTCTGCTTCTCTAATTTAAGGGGC
>NW_010131678.1:0-15417 GCF_000699245.1 Pterocles gutturalis | reverse complement strand
GTGGATGCCCCATCCCTGGAAGTGTTCAAGGCCAGGCTGGATGAGGCTTTGAGCAACCTGATCTAGTGGGAGGTGTCCCTGCCCATGGCAGGGGGGTTGGAACTCAATGACCTTTAAGGTCCTTTCCAACCCAAACCATTTCATGATTCTATGTAGAATTCTCTAAGATTTTTAGAAAGAAGAATCACTTATGCATTCCACATTCCCAGAGTTCTTCAAATTAAGGTTAAATTAAGAATAAATTAATTTAAAGTAAGTACCTTGATGTTCAATATGCAAGTCTTCAGCCTTGCAGGAGCTGACCAAACCTTCCATTACCAGTTTGTCAGCTACATTCAGATTACCATTTTCACAAAGTTTTTCCACCATTACTAAATTAACATTTCCATTAATCCCTTTCACTGTAATTGTGATGCATTGATTCAATACCGTTTCTATGAACTTGTCAAGTAATAAAGAAGACCACTCAGCTTTCTCAATTCCTGCAAAAAATACAGTACGATCAATTTTGTTCTATGAAGAATTCCTTTATGATGACTTGAATCTTACAAATAATGCTATCACCATTTTTGAAAATATGATGCTAAATTTTGCTAATATAAATAGCTTAGATTCTACAGATAATTAACTGGAAACATACTTTCTAAAACTGCTCTCACAGTATTAACCAGGATACTATTTCAGCAGGTTATCATGTTGTTTGTCAGTATTAAGGAATGAACACTATTATCAGGATAGATACAGATCTAATGATGTTCAGGGATTATAGGAGCTGGGGTTTTTGAGTTCTTTTACCTGCAAGGGAACACATAATTGTCTGAAAAGGCAGCTTTAAGTAGGAATCAGTGATTGGCAGCACCTTTGAAACTGGCAATGTTTCTGTGTTCCCATAGTCTGCATATAGTACTTTCACTTCAGACTGACAAACATTTAGAACAAGAGCTCTGTACCAACGGCCATCACCTGAAGAGATTGGGACAAGAAGAATCACATGTGAAGTTTACCATCTTATAAACACAGCTTATCCCAAAAACAAGAATCTGTATTTTTCCAGGAATTTTTACTCTGGTATATACGAAAGGCCACTTCACAAGAAGCAAGCCCACAGAACAAGGGAATAGTTTCTGGTTGCTGTATTCATAAAGATTTAAGCGTTGCTTTCAGAATTTTACAAATAAGATTTTTACTACAATAGTGTTTTAAGCACGTCTGCACACTGTACTTCTACCTCTTTGCTTTTGTTTGCCAATGCACAGTCCTTCTCTAAACATAACCAAAATTTAAAAGAAAAAAAATAATCTCTTGTCAATTATCCTGAAGAGCCATCAACAAAAAAAAAAGGAAGTTAAAAAACAACTGTCAAACACTCAAGCGTACTCTTGTAGTTTGTCTAGTATTTAATTCATCTACCCTGTTTTCCATGAGCTGCTATCTGATCTACCACCCAAATTCATTTTCAGCACTTGGCCAGATCTCCTGTAACAATCCAAATGGAGTCAACATTTAATATTTATGAGTCAAGGCTACTTTATTTTTTAAATATCAAGCTAATATATCAGCAGAGTATCCCCTCTTGACAAACACGAAACTAAAAAATTAATTTCCTCTCACTGTTAAGAATGGTTTTGATTTGAACTAACAGTTCACTATGCATGGACAGCTTGTTAGGCTAACAAGGCTGAATGATCAGTTGTCATAGCCAGTGTCACCACCTCATGCTCACACAAAGCAACACCACCACAACACCCAGGCACCCCCAAACCAGACGTGCACTACTGCTTTGTCATGAATTTCATGACCTTGTGACTCAGGGCAGCAAACATTTCAGTTTAAACAGTAGCTGTCTGTTCTTTCCTCTTAAAGCTCCATACATTTTCAGGGCACAACCTATTCTTTATTTTCTCTCCTGGACTGTCATATCGTTTCTCTGCCCTAAAGATACAGACAGGCTATCTTGTAACAGAATCGAGGTATCTGTAAGCACTTTAAAGTTGCTGGTTTTCCTTTTTCTAAAGCATAGATGAAAGTTGTGGTTTACACTGGTCAAGGAAATGTAAGAACAAACAAATGATTGCCTCACCTGAAAACTTGGCACAACAGGCTTCACCCACTTTTGGTTTGAAGGTTCGGTTCTTAAGAGATCTACAATAGCCTTGTAGGTCAATCAACAGCTTCTGTAGCTTCTCTTGATCTACAGAAAAGAATAGACTTGATAACTAACCACATTTGGGTATACTTACTTGCTTTTAAGCTCCTCCACTTACTTTTAAGCTCCTCTGCTCCCACCTTGGGCATTTTTATATTTTATATTTTTATATTTTTCTACTGCCCAAGCTACATTTCCATGTGGTTCAGTTCACTATAAACATTCATTTTGTAAACTATCTTGCAGCAGTGACTTCTTACTGTTTATTAGGAACAGAGAACACTTCTTCTTACCTTTAGTTGGAACTAGTACAGCGTAGAACAAGTCTAGGCTTACAACTGTTGTTACACAGACCCATACGGTTTCACCTATAGCCAATGCAATTGGCTTCCAACACCGAAGTGAGGTTTCTAATAGAAAGAGTAAGAAAATGCAGTGTACCACTTTCCTCCAAGCACATACATAAGTATTCTGTTACAGAATATATTTTTGAATTTTAGCGATAACTGCACGTCTTCACTTCAAGAAGAGACTCTAAACCAAGATAATTCTCGCTTAATTTGCTGTGGGAAAGGTTTCAGTCATAGCAAATTTGTAACACTCTACTACCCAATATTCAAATAGCAATAATTTAAGGCATACTGAGTGATTTTTATCTCTTTCTCTTTTTGTCTATAATGCCACCTGCAGGGCAGCTTGTGTTTAACTGTAAAAACTGACAATATAATCAAAACTATGCATGTTTATTATTAACTATACTTAAACAGGAAGATCCTGGTTAAAGGTTGAAATATTGAAAATTCTTGTTCAATCTAAAAGTTAATATTCATTTAATTACCTTTTTTGTCAACAGACTTGTTTGGAAACTTATTTTTATCTTGTAGAACTTCCTTTACAGCCAATTTTTCAGAAGTTAATATCTCATTGATCACTTTTGGATGACCTGTAGAATTGTCAATAAGCTCTACACCTGCCCCTTCTTTGGAAAGGGAAGTTACTCTGGCTTGAAGCTTTATCCCTGCAGTGTACATATGAAATCTTGCTGTAGCTTCTGGAATCCATTGGCTATTACCAGGCTTTATACCTAGGAAGTAGGAGAACTTGTTCAAAATATCTCCATTAAGTGACTTTCTTCAACATTATATTTTCCTTAAAGGAATTCCTTTTTTCTTTTTATAAAGCACAATTTGAAATACCAAGGCTACTTTTACTACCTTGGAGACACACATTGTACTTCATCCTATTAACTGGTCTCCCTCTTCCTCCTTTCTGCTAAAAGAATACATTTCCTCAGGACTCCCAAGCTTTGTTTTCTACATTTTATGATATTCTACCAGGTAAATCCTTGTGCCTTAGCACAAACAACACTGTTAAGCCTGTTTATGAATCAGTTTAATACACCCCTTTTATCAAAGTAGCAGAAAAAGTGTGAGTGTTTTTGAATTTTTTCCCCATTTCCACATTTTTTATTTTTAAACCAAGCAGACTACATTAGAAAGAAAGAATAATTCTGCAGAATTTGGAGTGATTTGGTGTGGAAATGGAAGACACAGAGAATTGGTAGAAGACTGAGAAAAAGCAGCATGGTGCCAAACTGCAGGAATCAAATGAAACATCCCTACAGAGAACTGAAAGGCCAGCTTGCTTCATAAAAACAGATGACCTCCTTTGCCTGCAAAAATTTAGAGAAATAATTAAGCTGCACAAAAGCATATTTACTCCTAGCAAGGCAGCAACCAATAGCTAGTAAGCACTACAGATGAAGCAGAACTAAACAACTTCCCTTTGACTGGTAAATCAGTAAGTAACCTCCATGCAGATCATTCTACAACACTGTCAGGAGGTCAGGGAAGAGCCACATTCTGTTAAATGCCACAATTTCCAGATGTTTAAAACAGAAGTTTATTATTTAAAAAAAAAACCCTAAAACAAAACACACCCACAAAAACAACAACAAAAACCCCAAACAACAGAGCTCTGTGAAGTACATCCTGTCATCACCTCCTTCCCTCAAAGCAGCAAGTCTCTAAATGCAATAGTGCTTAGAAGAGAAAGAATCAGTAAGAAGACCCACCTGAGAGCCAGCATTTAATTCCTTGGAATGGAAGTTTTAGGAATGAGGATGAGATGTGCCGTATTTTATCCAGTGGTACTTCCTCAACATTTCCATAGTCCACAAAGCATACTTTAACAGTTCCATGTGAGGTAACATCTTGCACCAAAGCACGGTACCAATTGCCATCATCTAATTTTAAAAATTTAAAAAAAAAATTACTTCACATGTTTAGGAAGTTTACCAGCATTTATTTTTTAGTAAATAAATCCAATTCTTTTCTATCCTTTACCAATGCAGACTATCAGATACACAATTTTATTTTTCTCCTTTATGTTCACCATTTAAAAATATTTCAGTCTGTTACTTACCAGAGAAAAAAGCACAGCAAGGTTCTCCATTCTTGGGTTTAAAAGCATTTGGTGGAGTTTTCTGACAGTATTCAGACAATGATTTGTTAAGTAAGTTTAGAGCAACTAACTCTGAAAATTAGAAAGAAAAGAGATTAATGAAATAAGCTGACTTGAACTTTATCAATACTGTTCACTACATAGCTTACTTATAAAAAATTTCATGGGAGATTTTTGTGAATTTTGGAATTTCATTTAAAAAAAGAACTGACGACTGTGAGTGAACTATTTAACTTACTATACAGACTTATTAGCAGGAAGAGGCAAAACGGCTGATATTTGCTGACAGATTAGTTCAGTATGATAGCAAAATGACCAGTAATTCTTCCTACTAATCCAACAAGCACTCTCCACTCCAAAATCTAAAGTGCATTTTACAGCCAGATAACACCATGGAAATTATCTAGTTCAGCCATTGCATATAATGAATGATGATGGATCTCATCCTGCTAGCTTATTTATTTTTTTAGATTAAGTCCTTTAGCCTGTTCTATAATATAATTTTTAGGGAAGAATTCAGTCATGTTTTAAAGGCAATAAGCTATGAAAAATCTGTACTATCCCTAGATAAGTCAAGGAATAAAACTTCCCTCACTTTTTAAGATCTGCCCTATATTTTCAGTTTGAATGCAGTTAGCTTCCACTTCCAGCCACTGAATTTCATCATGCTCTTTCTAGTAGGTTAAAAAGACAGTGGTTACCAGAAGTCTTCATACATTCAGATAGAAGAACGAGATCTTTTTTGAGCTTATCCAAGAGCAAGTCAACTCTCAAAAACTCTGGTTTCTCATTTTCATGTTATTTTATCTCTTTTGAATCTTTTTAAGTTTTTATAAATTGGAACAGTAAGGAGTACCAGAAGAGAGCTCCAGTAAACATTGTATGGTCCCAGCAAACAGTTCTTTTACTTGCTATCTTCTGTTTAGGTATCCTTTGCCTAGGTTACGGTAGCTCTTATCACTTTTCTCTACATTCTTAGATTAAATGTTACTCAACTGCTTACCTTCAAAATTTTCAGTTTTCAATCTCAGAATCTTTACGTACCATCATCCAATTTCTTCATCATTCTACTGGTACTCTTAGATACAAAAAGCTCAGAGGTAAGCCTTGGTGCTATAAGCTCACTTGAAACATTAGCACATGAAAATGATAATAAAGGGCAAATCAGGAAGCAAAGAAACTAGCAGAAAGAAAAAAGCTGAATAAACTTACCACTGTTATTTGAAATCTGGCAGTAGAATTCTCCAGGACTGTACAGCACACACACTAGAACATCTACAGTTTGTTCAAGAGTTAATTTACTCCACTTGCAAATTCTTTTGTTTGTTGCATCCTCTAGAGAGGAAACTAGAGAGGAAAGAGAAGAGAAGAGAAACTTAGAGGAAGGAAGAGAAATTAAAATAAGTTTTACAGGAAAAAAATTTACAAATCCTGAACACTCATTTGTGTCCTTGAATTTCATGTTATAAATAATCCAACAAACTAATTCTCAGTGACAGTCTCTTTGCAGAATAAAAGCAAGTAAAAAAAAAAAGTGCCAGTTGCTTCATGCATTAAGGCTGCCCTTCACAGTGTAAGCAACTGCCACATACCTACTGGAAGTGACAAAGCAGAGTCTGCATATTTTGAAGAATAAGCTCAAAGTAGTAGAAGCTGGTTGAATTTTCCACTCCAGAAGGAAGAAAGATTGACCAAAAAAAAACCCAACAAATGGCTCAAAAAGATACAGTTTTACCAAAGGATGGAAAAGAGTTGCTTAGCATGCTTTATATGAGAGAAGCTAGGAATCTTCCCACAATACACAGAAATCTGACATAAAATTCACAAGTCTTTCACATTGAAGCTTTGGTCACTTAATGAAAAAAGGCCCTTTAGGCATAGCCCTGAAGTGGTACAGGCTACTGCAGTCAAACAAATTTTCAAGGACTAAATATGTGGGTTTATGTGTAAAATATAGGACAATGAAGAAGGAAGTACTATTTGAGCTAGAGGACAAGGGCATAAGACAAGCAGGTACTAACTAGTCACAGTTTCCAGCTGAAGTGGGATGTAAGACTTCTAGCCAGAGAAAGTGTAATACTAGTATCATCTTCCAAAAGTAAGCAATTGCAACTTTGTTATGGATGCACACACACATATATATACCCATACAGACACACAAGCAAACACACAATTTCTTCATGGCAAAGTTGCCATGGCTAAACAGAGCAGTGAAGGTTGAGTTCATGAGCCAGACTGGAAAGTTCTTAGAGTTAAGAACTTGCATTCTTTGTACCTACAGTAGTAGGATTTTTTTTGCTCTTACTCACCATTTGCTTGCTTGACATCACTCATTCTGATTGCTGGTAGGGCCATCCTTGACTCCTCAGCTGCACAGCCTTTCTCTATGAGAAGGCTCGATATATTTATTACTGGTGTAACTGATGCATCTACAAGCTCCACCATAGATCTACAGCTATCTTTA
Organism: Pterocles gutturalis; assembly: GCF_000699245.1. NCBI lineage: Eukaryota > Metazoa > Chordata > Aves > Pterocliformes > Pteroclidae > Pterocles > Pterocles gutturalis. Next base: position 8,344 of record NW_010131678.1, on the reverse strand, counting down.
TCCACTACTTTTACTGTGAACACTTTGTCTTTCACCAGTTGTTTCATGAAAGAAATAGCTTTTGAGGTCCAGGCTCCTAATGGTGGCTTTACACCTAAAAAGTCACATAATATAGAAAGGTTTTGAGGACAATCCAAGTCTCAACAGTATGTGGAAAGGTACAACACCACTGCTCAAAACAATACATTAAGTAGCAGATACACCAAGTAACTCACCTCCGTTCCTCACACTTTTAACAAGACTCCAAACACAATTATTTAGTTTCTGAACTTTTGTAGAACTTGGATTTAACAAAGATCTGCACAGAACATGTACAACTAGTCTCTTACACAAAAAGAAGCATAAATTCAGATTTAATACCTTCTTAGTGTGAAATTCCATTCTTTAATCCATTCTGAGTGTGAAATTCTTTGGGTGTCATTAATACAATCTATATTTTTGTACAACATTAACCAGCTCTCAGCTAATATATGTGCTACTACAAGCTTCTTCCTCCTTAAATGCCTACTATTTGTGCTACTAGATTTATTTCTAAAATGCAAGTTATAGCCATAACTTAATAGTAACAGATTGGCAGAAGGTATCTTCCAGAAAGATATATTTTGTGAAGCAGCAATCCTTGACTCTAATCAGGAAACATCTTATCTGATCATTTTGTGTCCATGTTTTGTTTAAAACCTTTGTTAGTCCAAGAACACTCATTAGCAGCTATAGGTATCATGATTTGCCCCAGAAATAGATTTCTCTAGGTCACATTCCATATGCATTGGTTCCATCTCTACATACAAGGGAAGCATTGTTTTATGTTTTCCTCCAAAGTACAAAGATAGAATGCTGCTCTGACCTTTGCCAAAAAAATTGAAAAGCAGGTTAAATATCAAGTATCGTAAAGGAAGGATAGACATCAAGTATTGTAAAGGAAGGGCACTGAACCAAAGGGGTTACTATCTTGCACAGTGATGGGAACAAACAGAAAATATAAACAATTTCCAACAGCAGGTTAAACAAGCACATCAAAAACAACAGATTATGATCCTGGCTTGAGACAGAAGGACGAACTAGGAACCATCAAAGTCCTTTCCAACTTGACAGATTTCACAAGCCTATGAAGAGGAGTCTACCCGAAGTTTCACTAGGTTTGCTCCAGGGATGGGGGACAGATACAGTTCTGAACTTTAGAAGGAAACTTCGCCTTCCCCTGCAGTGTTAGAACTGCAACAGATTTCAGAATTCCACAAATCCAGTATGTGACTGAATTTTGCTTAGAACAAAAGCATATGCAAAACCTAACAGGTCTGTTAATACTAAACATACAACTGCAGGTCACCAGTACACTAGGAAAGATGTGTTACATTTTGTAGATATGCCACAACAATTAACAAATCTGGAAATTACGCTTACGGTTACCTCCACCCTTCCTCATATCTCAACATAAAATAAAGATGTAATTGTTATCTAACCCCACTTACTTTGCCTCTACACAGTTTGAAACAGCTTATCATTTACTTCATACCTGCCAAGGCACATCTTATGGCTTGGGCTGGCAAGTCAGTTAATCTTGGAATCATAGGATGAAGTCTAGTCAGCGGAAGAACTTCAACATTACCATAATCTATATAGCCTGCCACAACAGTATCTTCAGAAGCATATGATATAACAGCAGCACGATACCAAAGGTTGTCTTCTAGAAAGGAACACACAGATGTTCATTGTACTTTCTTTTAACTTCTGAGAACAGAATTATTTTTTGGGCATACCGATATAAAAATACAATGTCAATTTCAACATAAAACAGCAGCATTACAGTTCACACAAACTTTCACAAAACCCTTATGGATGCAAAATCTACCATCATCACCTCTCATATGAGTTGAGTGTTGCAAACTCATTCTTTCCATAAAGACATTTCCCTCTGTCCCCAATACATATTGCAACAAAGAATTGACTACATTTTGTGGATTTAGCAAACCGTATTTCAGCTGACCACAATCACATGCAATTCAAAGGCGACACAAAAGATCTAATAATTTAAGTATTTTGATTCAATTAAAATATCTGAGAAACAGAAATACAAGCTTACACAAGTTTATCAAGACATTCAGCTTGTTCAGTACTGAACTGATAGCTTTCCCTAGCTAGGCACCCAAAACCAGTGCCCATTCAAATGCCAAGCCAGCTTATTGGCAGTACTAGCTTTTTCTGAGTGTGCAAAAAAGCATTTATTTCAGATTATCTGTTCAGTCCCACAGCTAATTTATTCAAAGCAGCAAAACCACAGGAAATGGAAAGAAATAAGTGACCAAGAATGTTTATCAACCACATAAAGAAGTTATAGCAGCAACATTTCTGACCAGAAAAAAAGGCACAAGAACAGCAATGCGTGGAGTTTTTTTCTTGTTAAAAGCTGGATGAAAAGGAGAATGATCTGTGAGGAAAGAGATCAATCTTTACCCTGCTGCACTTAGGTAAACAGGACTTCAGATTCTAATAAATAAAAGGTATTTCTTTCATAGAGACTTATCAATTCCTAGCACAAAACATTGTTTTATGCAGAATACTAGGCTACGTTTAGGCAAGATTCAATTTTGTCAGGAGACTTGTAGAAATTTGACATCAGTGATAATTGACAGGTGGAAACTAAGTTATTAACATACAATTCAGGACTATCAGGTCTTGGCTAAATAACATTTTGATAAGTCTATCAGAGCAGTATCATTACATATAATGCCATTTCTTCTGTCCCTTTTTGGGGTCTAAAATTCCAAGTCTATATTTATTTCCAGCCACAGAAATAGTGCTCACCAACATATAAAAATACAGATTTCTTCATGGTCTCTTAAAAATCTTTATACAAAAATGAACCTAGTGCTAAGAGTTTTCTCAATGAAGGGACCATTTTACGGTCTTTTTTTAAACTAGTATTTTATGGATGTCATCATTTGCTATTAATTTTTTAAAATCAATACCAAATGTTTCCAGAGCTAAAACCAGACACAAATAAAAAACCCTATATGAAACATTTCTAAATGTAATTATAAAATGAGTTTATTTTTGTAACAAATTAAAGTGACATAAATTAAGAGCCATAATTTCACTCCATTTTTACCTGTGAACTGGGCACAACACACATCTCCAGCAGCAGGATGGAAAGCTGGACTACTGGGAGATTTGTCACAGTGTTCATTAAGAGACACTTGAAGCTCAGCAAGTTGACCTGATATTAAAATATATAGGTTTTGGAATACTGTCTTGTCATTATTACAAAAGTACATAAATCTTAAGTTCAAAGCATGGAAGAACATCTTGTAGTACAATGGAGATTATTTCACATAATGTTTAACATAATACCAAAACAGTGATGAGACTAGGACTCTTCAATCTGTAAGACAGAAGAGAATCCTCACATGAATCAGAGAAATCACAGTGGTAAAGAGAACAGACAGGGAAAATCAGATGCTGACTTTTTCAATGCAGGAACAAAACCAAAGCCAGTAGGAATTGAAACCAAGCTAGTGGAGGCAACTAGAAAGTAAGGAAGAGACCTGTTCAAACAGGCAGATGACAACTGTCATTTCTTGCCGAAGGACACACGATGCTATGAGTCTACCTAGAATTGAAAGGCTGCATAAGCACCTAGAAACCTTCTTTTGAGGGTTAGGAGATGCATCAGATGACATCAGCTGCAAAACCCCATTTAGCTGAAAAAAACAAATGCTGGCTCTCCCAGCACTAGGAGGATGCATCCCGCAAACCTACTCGGCTCTTATTCTCCCCCAGATAACTGTTTACGGGCACAGTGGGAGATGCACCAAAAACCCCTGCAGCCTAACACTCTGACTCTAGTGTTACTCAGGTGTTACATTTTACTTTATCAGAAGACACCAAAGCAGGGTTGGGCACTATTACTTGGCCTTCTCATACTCGGATATTCTCGCCATACTATGTAACAAAGAAGTTCAGTCCACAAACCCAGCCTATAAGGAAACCCTTCCCTCCAGAGGTAAAGCAACAAGGCATTATAGAAATAAAGTCATCAGAAACTCATGTGCATTTATGCAACATGTGAGAGAACATATTTAACACTAAATATTTGTGATACAAATTTACTTCAGACTGCTAAAATCCATGCTGCACCATCCTTCTCCTTTGCGCTACTCAGACTCCCCACAAATTATCACCTTACAGGTTAATAAAGCAATATTAAAAGCTAATGCTGCCAACAATATCCTCTACACCACCATGGCTCTTAACGGACTGAGGCACAGCCTAAAGCTACAGGGAGTCACCATTTCAGGTTAGACTACAAGACCAGGAACACCTCCCTCCAGCCACTCTCTACTGAAGAGAAGAATGCCATACTAGGTACCTTACATCCCATTTTCAATGCATCACTTACGGGCACTGTTTATCTGCTGACAGAAGAAGGTTTCTGGATCTTGAACACAGGTGACCACTCCAGAAAACGCATCTCCGATACATACAGAGACACACTCTGCAACCAAATTACCACACTGAAGAGATTTTTCTTCATCTTCAGGTATTTTTTCTTTACTTCCCTTAGAATGGTTTTCTGACACTGTACATAAAAAAAGTTACTGATCAAAAGCTAGACGACTTTGAAAAGTGCAACCTCATCAGCCAGGATTCAGAGACCTAAAAATTGTGCTAAATTAAACTACAAAATTTAAATATGCTGAAGCAGTTTATTCTTTTTTGCTGACTCCTTGGACTTTGAAGGCTACTGTCATATTATCCATGAAATTAATGCTCACATAATCATCACTAAACAAATACTTTTTACTATTAAAAAGCACATGTGCTGCTGTCACTAGTGAACTGAAGGAACCTTCACTGGCCAGTGTTTTTAAGTAGGAGGTGATGGTAGTGAACAGCTAGAGTATCTACTACATTCATACAACACAGGAGGACCAAAAATTCCCCAAGTCTTTTTGTCTCTAGTAAGAGGTTTGATTTGCTTTCTTACCTCTTGGAGAGTCCCCTCCTTTGACATTACTCCCTGGACTTAAATCATACCTCATTTCTAAAGGTACTTTACCTAGGCAGTCTCCTAAAATACAGATGTAAGAAAGTTATTTGCTGTACAAATTATTACTAATTTAGTTTCACTTCAGAACCATCTTCTGAGCCTGACCTATATCCTTATCACAAGGTATGTTCTACTTCTGCTCTTGTTGAGCACTTAATATACTTAGAAAGCAATACAAAAGTAGTTTCAGAGTAACTCAATTACTTGAGTTTTTCTGAAGACATTCACAGCTCCAAGATTCTTAGACTAAATAAAACAAAGCAGTAACAATCAACATTTACTCCTAGTCACTGAAGACTGCTAGCTAAAAAACTGATTACAGCTTTTCAGACACAAGGAATTATAACTTACTTCCATATTTACAACACTGAGTATGCAATGAGATACCAAGATTTACAAAGAAGTCTTGACATATTCCTTTTCCAATGCATGAAGCAGCATTCCAAGCTTTCAATATGATTATTTTCAACTGAAAACCTGAATGCATGCAACATTTCATGAATGCAGTGATATTTTTGCAATCTTCTCTCCAAGAGGTTGGCAAGTTATATTGTTTTGCTGTAAAGCAACCAAATATGACATATGCCAAGCACAATCCTGAATCAGTTGCTTTTACACAGGACTAAGCTGAACCATAACTTTATAGACTGCAGGGACTATGACATGGAAATAGGCTTCCTACACAAGGAATTCTATCTAGCAAGCTAAAAGGATTACCCATCACTTCCTTCAAAGTTTCTATGGGCTGCATACCAATGAAAATACTACGCTCTTAGCACTATATTGTTCTTGCTCTGCAGCCAGAAAAAAAATCCAAACAAAATAGCCCTTCCAGTAATGACAACAGGCACACCTTCTGTGTATTGATCTGGTTCCACAATCAAAGCTACCCCCCTCAGCTCAACTGAAAATCAGAATTCAGACTCCTCAAAGCTCAGGTACTCTGCTTGTCTCTATCTTCTGAGGCTTGCCAAGTTAGAAATGTAAACATGCCTGGAGTTCTCCGACTAGATACAACAATATCCAGTAGTTGCGCTTTCTTTGGGATTTTTTTTTAGTGAGCAGGTATGAAATATAACAAAAGCTGCTTAAATCCTTAGCAGAACTAGAAATTGATGCTATCATTTTTACAGAGTTAAAAATGTACGAAATAAAAGGAACAACGTGACCCCAAATTCGCATGCATCTATTAAAACAAAAATAAGATAATCTAGAAAATGCAGAATTTATAACAATTCAACTGGAAAAGTAACCTTACTAAAATTTAAGGTTATAAAGCATAACAAGGTATTTCAGGTACAGACATTTTCAAATGACCTCTATGTGGAAAGTAAAAGAAAATTAAACAAAAAAAAAAAACAAGGGGCAGGTTGGGAGAGTCACAAGAGGGATGAGAGCAAAAAAAAAAGTACCTCTTTTAAAAATATCAGCAGGGGGGAGGAAAGTGCACATGAAAGACTTACAAATTGTGTTTGGATTTTCCCCCCCCACACACACTACCAAGTACTTACCAACATCTGGAAGAACAACATCTACAGCAAAATTCAACATCATTTCCTCCTGTAGTATGTCAACAACAGTTACTGAACAGTGCTTTCCCATGAGCTGGGAAGAAAAGCTGGTGATGCCTCCATTCCATCCTTTTTGTTTTGGATCATAATTAGCAAAGGAACACTTAATGGCCTAGAAAGAATTATAATTAGAACAAGAGGGGATAGGGGGTTGTTTGCTCTGTAGAAAGAGTGAGTAAACAATTAAGGCCCTCAGAAATACTATCTTGCATATAAAAGTTAAAGCTGCTGTTGGAATTTGAAGTGCTATCAATTCAACTAACTTCTTCACAAGACAGTTAAGAATTAGGAAATTAGCTTCAAACTGTGAACTACATTTCCTCTGATTCTCCCACTACTTATGCTGTCTTATTTAAGGCCTGGTTGTATCACACATAACATCTGACCACAGGTGCATGTCTAACTTGTGCTCAGCAGACACTGCGGGCTTTAAGTCAAGATTCAGCCAGCTCTCAAAATCTTGTATGGACCCAGCAGAGAGTCAACAAGCTATGGAAAGACTATTCCAATAGCAGCTAGTCATAGTTGCCCTGGGTTCAAAGAATGCTTCTCTATTCTTCTTTGTGCATAGGTAAGCATACTAGTTTAACTCACAGATTAAAGCTAGACCATCTATTTTGAAAGGGAAGACGTTCACATAGTCTGACAATGAACTCAGACCAACAGCTGTCTTTACTCCAAAATTTGCCCGAACTACAAGCAATTTCTCACTACTCCATGAGAACAGATTAAAGTATGCAGGGGGAATGTTTCCCCTGCTGTCTTCTAGTGTATAAGGGACATGCAGACCTAACCACCCTGCAGGTTTTGGTTGGGGTATTTTTTTGTGATTTTGGGGGTCTGTTTGTTTGTTTTGTGTTTGGTTTTGTTTGGTTTTTTTAAAATCATCTCAGAACCCAAGAATTCTGAGATTAGGAAGAAAAAAGCCAAGCAGCCATCCTCATTCCTATGAAAGAACTAGGAAACATTTCAGAAGGTGAACTTAGTGTAACATAGCAGTTTTTATGCATCACTTTCACTGAACACAGAATACTGTGATAATGACAGTTACACTGAGACACAAGTTACACTAATTTCAGAACTATTCATTTAAAATATCTCAGCTGCTGTTAGGAAAATAGAACTCACACATGGAGGAAGCAACAGTTCAATGTCATTGTGTAGAGCTTTAATCCACGAAAGTGGAATATTTTCTTCATATCCATAATCTATATAGAACACTTGTGCTTTCTTCTGCAACACATCCACATTTTTTATCAATGTTCTATTCCAGGTCTGTGTAGGAATAAAAGATAATCTTAGTAAGAACACAACATATTTTGCTTTATTTAATCAGGTTTACGAACAAAGGCACTAACCAGTTCTGAAGCAACTCAAATCAACACAACTCACTGTGTGTTGACTGCTGTGAAGATAAAATTATATTCTTATGGATATTGGCTACTGTACAGTAAATCAAGAATCTGATAACAATGGAGAAGAAAGGGGGAAGAAACTAAAAAAAGGTGTGGGAAGGGAAACAGGAACTAGATGTGTCTATAGAAATGCAATCAGATAAGTCAGGTAAGAAATGAAGTAAAAATAACTTCCTTAATTAAGCAGAGTCATATTCCAAACTGTTCTAATTAGTTTAAATTTGCTAAGAACACACACAGCCTTCAAGCAACAGAATGACAAACAGCACCTACAGGGCTCAAGTACATAAACACATAGAAGTAGACTTTTT
>NW_010131677.1:95160-111042 GCF_000699245.1 Pterocles gutturalis | reverse complement strand
AAATCATTATTCAAAGAAATATAATCTCTGACTTTCACATAGGTAAATGCCTGAAGGATGTAGACAGAAAATCAAGGGGGAGAGAGAAGATTTGTATTGTAAAATTAGTGCTGTCCTCATCTGCACTTCAGATAAAATTATTGAGAACAGAGAATCCATCTGTTTTTAAGTGTATGTAGATAGCATTGCCTTCATTTGACAGCAGCACAGAATTCCACTGTAGTGGAAGGAAACTTGTGAGTTTTGTCATTTAAAACCAGGCACGGGGCATTGTTCAAGCAAGAGCTCTCTGGCTACACAGCTCACTGATATGTCTCTGCAGTTTACCTCTTCTGCCAGAGGAGTCAGTTCCTCCTAAGATATGCACCAAGGGCAGAGCACTGTGGATTCTGTGACCTGGCTCCTTGACCTTCTTTCCCACATCCAGATGAGTGACATTGTCTCTGAACATCAGCTCATGAATCTCCCTACCGTACTGCTTTCTCATAAAGACTGCATCCACAATAACCTTGGTCGTCAGTGTCTCAAATTGGATCAACAAGGTGCTAAGAGTCATTGTGCCATCCTATCTCTTGCCAATTTTCATGAATTTTGGTGTCAGTCAGCACTACAAACCCTGCTGATTCATAAACGCTTGCAGCAGGGGATACGCTTCGCTTGCCTGTGCTCCATGCTGTCAGCACAGCCCACACCACCACTGTGTCATAAGCAGTTTAATACCTTTTTGAATCTGGCAGTGTAACTGAAGATGTTCTTGCGTCCAGCATTTTTCTATTTTGGGGAAAAAAGCTTCTCCTCAGCAATCCACTGAGGACATCCATATGTGAAAGACCATGCAACCTCTACCATGGAAGACAGTGACAGACCAAGAGGTTAATCGTGTAGGAAGTGAATAGAAAACATACAGCACTAGATGTCAGCATGCGGAGAGACACTTGCATTCAGTGGCACCATGGAGAATCAAGAATACAGCATGTAGCATGGGACTAACTCCTACAATTGCTTGATAGGACAGGGGAAGGCACAAGACAGTATGTTTGATGACAGGAATTTACACTGTAGACTGTCACTTCCATTAAACAGAAACATTTTTTTTTTCTGGATGAAACGCCATCCCACTCATCTCAGATCCTTTTTGTGATGGTGATTAGACGGGTAGGTTGTCTGTGTTACATGAATGTTTTTGTGATACAGTGCAGAGACAGAACAGATAACTGGCTAGCATAAATTGCCATGAAAAATACCTATTGTCTCTGAGCTATCACATCTAGGGAAAATATGACTACTCACGTGACTTGTGCATCACTGATGAGAAAACAAAAAAGTCTGCATATCATAAGGGACAGAGACTTATAGAGTTGACTTATGACACCACTCCATGTGTTATGGAGGGTAGAATCTCCTCTCAGAAGCTGCATTGCAAGGCTGCAAGTGCTAAGAAATGCCAGCAGTAATGACCAAAGTTTGGAAAGACTGTCAGTGGAAGAAACATTGAAAGGAGTGAAATTATTTATTTCACAAAGACAAATATTTGAAAAGTGGGGAAGAAAAGCATACAAAGTAATGAATTGTATAGAAGCTGGATTGTGAGCATATGTTCTTGCTAAAATACAAAATCAGTTAAATTGCAAGGCATGGAAATTAAGATTATATAATAGGAATACTTTTCAGTTTAGGACTTGTACTAGACTGTGCAAAATGTTGCTGCAGAGTGCCATTAATTTAACAAGAACTGAAATAACATTTTATGACTATGTGGAGAACAAGACCATGCAGATTTAAAACAGTTACTGCAAACTAAAGGGTTTAAGAAGATTGCTGTTTTGGTACACAACCTGCATTGCTCTTTCTGGTCATAACCCCTGGTGTAAGCAATAAGCACACACCTTTCAGAGACAATTTTGCATATAAATACCACCAGGGAACTTGCACCCTCCTGTCACACATCTAGTATTGGACACAGAGTGACTACTAAACTGGACGGACTTCACATACTACAGATATGTCTATATGTGCACAAACAGTGCACTATCTAATGGGTGTGCAGCCTGATTTTGATGTACCAGCTGTTGCAGAACGTACCCTTGTATGCTCCTGCACACAATGATGCATTGGATGGGAATAAGAATATCCTTTAAAAACAAAACATTCCATGTAAATCTGAAGGACAGGGAAAAAACTCTAAATAAAAAGACAATGACAATAAAAAACTCAAATTATATAGGTGTAGGAAAATGCGCACACAGAAAACCTCAGGGAGAGTCAGTTCAACTGCATCGGGACAACCCAAAGAGAATGAAGAGCAAGTACATAGGGCAAGGACTCGAGCTTCATCCCAATAGGAGGCTCAGTCCCATTAGTGGAGAACCGTCTTATCATCCAGGAAGGAACTGGTCTGAAAGGAATTAGTTTAGAGGCATAGTCAAACTGTTAAAATCCCACAGTTTTCAAAAATCTGGGATTTTTCAGAAGTAGCACCTTCAGTTTCTGTTGGTGAGGCATGTAGGAATATGAGTACGGATTTGCAATGCCGGATGAGCTAGTCTTATAATTAAGTATAATACACTCAGAACAAAGAGGCAAATATGCATGTTGGTGGCAGTGTAGTTATGGATGGGAGGGGAGCAATTTTATGTTGGTATTCTCTAATCACTCAGATCTATCCTGTTTTCATAGCTGTTATTTTCAATTTTAGTTAGTTCAGGGCACATCTTTTTTCTCTTGAGTATCTGAAAAAGCTCAGCTATTATTATATTCTGCTCTGAATTTTTCCTTTTTCCCCCCTTGACTTCCTAGTCTTCTTTTGTCTGTCTTGTTCTCATTTCTTTTGTCTGTGTGTCTGCAGGTGGCTTTTATAGCAAAATCTCATTGTGCTTTCCTGCCCTTCCTCCCATCCTCTCCTGTTTTGTTACTGCATCTCCTGTCTCATTTGTTCTTTTCCTCATGCCTGTAACTGCCCATTTACTAATAGATTCCATTCTGTGCCTATGGAGTTTTTTTCATTTTCCCTGTCTTCAAGCACTGAATCATTGAGTTCATTGCTACAGAAAGGAATGAATCCCCAGGCCACTCCACAGAAGAGGTTTCACTCTACCATGGCTGAAGAGGAGGAGGGTAGTGGCTGAGCTTAAGGGACTTTCATGGCAGCTTGTTGGCTCTCAAACAATGAATAAGCTTATTATTGCTAGCAGCCTACTAACATCTCTTCCTCTAAGCCTGAGTATTTCCCATAACCATGGCAGCTTCTTGACAAGAAGAACAGCACAACTTATTCTGTAAACAATGCAGAAAACAAACCAACCAACCAGCCAGTTTTGGAGTTTTCTCCTTGTCTTACCATATTCATACATACGACCATGGTGTGTCAGGCATTTCTACATTGGGTTGGTATTTGTATTTAATAATTCCTGAGATGCCCATTCCTTGATTTCTGAATGAAGTGCATAAATTAGATATGACACCAACTTAATTGGATAGAGCGCAACATAACTACAGCAACTAATTACATCATTGTTGTCACTGTGATGCACACTAAAGCCACTCCAAAATTCACAATCAGGGAGAGGTGGAAACACACCAAAGAAAGCACTTCACTTGAAAAATGCAGTAAGCCGTTAGCTGTGGCATCTGGATACAAGTTTCAATTGCACAGGCTGAGATATAGGTCAAGATAATAAACAGATAACGTAATGATCAGTCTTCATCTACTGCTGGCACTGTGACCAGAAGCCGAAGCCTTAGCCGTTTCTAAAGGTTCATTGTTGGTGGCTGGGATTTAAAACCCACTTTCTCTAGCTATGCACTGGTTTTGGTGTAGCTTCCTTCGAGTATGTATTTTCTGCTCCATTTGCCTCCCACAAGCTTTTCTACACCTAAACCTCTTATGAGGATAACAGTCAAAAGCACTCTTCAGCATCTGAAGACCTTCTTTTTCTTTTTTCGAGTATGCTGTAGTTGCTCAGGGCTAAGCCTGAGCTCCCCCCAGTGGTTAGATTCTGACCCCCCATCGCAGTGCCTGCTGCAGAGTTTGCATTACACCATTGTTGCTTCAGTTACAAACATTTCCTAAAGAGCATCCAAATGTAGGTGAATTTACCCATCATCATTATGTTGACTATGTGTGGAGAAAACAACGTGTCCCATTTGCTCACTTATTTCTAGAACCTCAAAGATAAGGAATCAGATCAGACACAGGTTAGCAGGGTTGCAAACAAATGCGACATTCAGCTGTTATGGCCAGTTAGGCTAAAATTCTGTATGATACAGATTTAGACAAATGCATATATCAAGCTGTGACTTTCCTTTTAGGCCCTTGGAGTCCATTCCAATGGGAGTCCCTTTATAAACAGGAATAATTATTCAATATTGTTCAATGCACCTTGCCAGAGTTTGGCCTTTTGCTTAATTGACTTTGTGCAAATGGCCAATTGAACGAGTAATTTGAAACAGTGTCCTCTATGTGATGACTTAGTCTTGTGTAAGCATCTGGGTATGAGTGAGGGGCACTGTGCAGTCAGTGCGGCAGTGAAAGAATGACTGTCATTAGTTTGCTTGAAATTCATAATTCAGGAGACTTCTGGGCTTTTAACAAGACAAAAGAGAACTCAAAGATGATCTGGAAATGGAAAACCTATTTCTTTACATCTTCATAGACACTCAAAGAACCAAACCCCAGTAATATTAGTAACTCAGCAACCTAGTAACAACATAGTCTGCCACTGAACACCTGGAGGAAAAACAAGTACACCTAATTCATTTCCCCAAGTACATTTCTGGGATAACTTTCTTCATTATGTTTAAAGAGATAACTGAGTAGAAATTATAGGTCTAAGTAAGAAACACAGCTAGAAAAACAGCCATGGTTAACTACACCTTATTTACATTGTTTTTGCAAGTCTCCACAGCTGCAAGTCACTTTGGCAGTAAATGTAGAAATACTAGTGCTTACAATACTTCCATCACAGCAAAATCATGATGTTTTGACAGACTGAATAGCAAGAATTGCCACAAGGGAACTTTGTAGTAGTAGCATCTCTGAAGTGTTGATTCAGATTTACTCAGAAAAAAATTTGTAAATGTAGTGGTAAAAAGTTGACACCTTCCTTATGTTAAAGGTCCCACTCATGCTGGTATCTTTAGAGCTGCCCTGTTACCGAAATACGGCTGTGCTGGCATTCCTCCTCAAAAGCGTACTTGCAGATGCAAGCATAAAAGAGAGACATTTGGAAGACATGGATGGTTTGGAAAGAGGGGTCAGCTATTCTATGGTTCAAGCCATTAGAGGAAGAGGCTTTCCTCAGGTGTACTCTAGAGACAGAATGGGAACAGAATAGGATTAATGAATACTTGCTCCAAGAGTCATTCCACTTAGTTACATCAGCCATGCCGCAACCGTAGCTGAACAGAAACTTACTGAGAACTTTCATTTATTAGAAAACAGCAATTCATAAAATAACAACTGTTTCTGTGAAAGGGTTGACTTAACAAACTCACCCTTTCAAAGTAAACCTATCAAAGAGATGTAAAAAGTGTTCCAGTACATTTTTAGGTAATTCTGGAACAGAAAATTTCTGCTTTTCACCTAAAATAACATTTCTCTTTTAAAAAGTGAGCCAACTTATTTTATATATATAGATATAATTTTGAAATAATAATTAAATATTTCTCCTTATCTGACACAAAAACTTCAGATGTTATCTGGTAAAAGAAAAAAAACACTTACTGAAAAGCTCCCTTGTTATAGGAAAATAATTTCTTATTCAGCTTTACCTACTGTCCACAACTAGTTTGTTCCTTATTAACAACCAGTAACAGTAAGAAGAATCATACTGTTATCAGATGGTAGCACTTCTACCATTTTTCTTAAGTTGCCTCAAGGTGCCTTCACAACTTGTTTCTGTGTGTATGTGGTAGGCGGATGTGATTACACTGCTCTGCAGAGGCAGCCTCAGCCTGAACAGCACAGACTGCACCAGGCACTAGCAGCGGTGAAGAAGAAGAAAGTTAAAAAGTACCTTAGCTTTCCTTTTCTCTCCCAGCAGTAAACCTGTTAACTGGCTTCAGAGCTCCTGCTCATGCACTCAGCCTTCATTAATGAGCTGTGGAAAGCCAAGTGGCTGAGTTCCCTTAAAATCTTGGCAAACTGCAGCGACATTTGGCTCCTGCCAGATCCTGTGGGCACTTGGGGGGTGGTCCACTCACTCCATACCAGTAAGCCTTCTTTCCCCTAACTGCTCAGCTTGCTTTCTATATGATCATAAGCCTGTGCTTGATGCTGTGAGAGTTACTGTATGGTCACCAATTCAGCACCATGGTTTAATTGCAGGAGAAAAATTACCTCGTCTGTGATTTCAGAAACCATGATAAGGTTCTAGGTTTGACAATCAGCTCCAAATATCTCGAAATAAACAGCCCGGAGAAAGACTCAGCAAAAAAGATATGCTGACCATGTTGAAATCTGTTGAAATTTAGGTTTGCAAATTGAGTACAACATACAATCTGACCAAACTGGAATCAAACGTTAAAAACAACTAATAAATTATGGTGTATATTAGAAAGAAAAGTATCCGGGCTGTATTCTCTCCTGTAAAGGAACAAATTAACTACAGAATGGATATAGGGCGAGTGCTGGTATAAAACTGTACCTAGGCAGTAATTAGGTCCTGCTTTTAGGTATGTCTGCTACAGAAAACTTTATTTTGGTATGATATTGTGATACCTATTGTCAGAGAAAAGGAGAAAACATAAGGACAAAGTATGAGCTTTGAAGAAATTACCTAACGAAAGTCACAAGCCAAAATTGCACATTCTGCACCATGGGGCATGTCTACAGAACACAACATAATTCTGTGCAAATAACCAAGCTGGTTCTGGTGCTAAAAGCAGTGTAAGTGCATATATGCACCAGCATGCCTAAGCCCATTTAAATTAGCCTGGCTATTTAACTACACTACTGCTGTCCTGTATTCAAGCTACCTTGGAATAAACTTGAGGTTTTGTTTTGTATTCTGATGCTGCAGCAAATTCAGACTTTATATTGGTGTTCAATTGTTTGAAAAACTATTTTTTAGTTCAAAGATCTTTCTTCTACAAAAGTTAGCACGTATTGCTACAATAATTCATCAGCCTTTAATCATGCCATTAACTGTTTGAAGTACATGTTTGCTGTACTCCAACTCCCACTTGGCAGTAAACAGTGCTTTGTTGCATTAAATCTCATGACAAATCCTGTCTAATCTGTATTGGGTAATGATGTTAAAACCTTAAGACTGATTAATTTTTTTCTTAATGCTTGTCGATTTTCTTTAATACAGATCCACCACAGATGAATAACATCATGCCAACATCTCCCCTCCTTCCTCAGATGGCACATCAACATTCATATCCCAGCCTGGGACAGATCACAAACCCATATGAGCAACAGCCTCCAGGCAAAGAGCTGAACAAGTACGCCTCTCTGAAGGCAGTTGGTAAGGAACATGATGCATGACTTCTCCTTTAGAGGAGTATGTTGCATTTGCTGTGTTGTCAGCTGACATTCTGCTTCAAAGTTAAAAACAAAGTCTTGCTCATCTGGACTACTTCGTGACAGAATTTCACACAGAATACCATGTTAGTTGGAAATGTATTAAAAATTATCAGGGAGACTACAATTACTGATAAGAAAACTACATGTAAGAATTGGTGATCATATGCACGTATATGCATACAAAACCACACCATACCTACTGTACACCATTTTCCAGCAAGTTTCACCTGCGATGCATGCACAGTGTTCAGCCCTAGTTCTTTATGCCCTGAATATGCCTACACGTGCATTTCGGTATGTATTCTCCATACCTATCTGCACAAATGAAAGAAAAAACATCAGATACGTTGCAAATTTAAAGCACATAATATAGACACCTGTTAAATACTTTCAAAAAGAGAAGGTACTTGTATGCTTCTGAAGTAAGAGCTTTCATATTTTCTGCAGGATGTGCATTAGTAGGTCCCTGAAGGAATATTCTGAGGCCTTACGATTTCCAACAATTAGTGTATCATAAAGTTCCTAATGAAGATTCCAGTGGTGGATATTTTCTGTGACTGATAAATAACACACACTATCATTTAAGGAAATGGGGAAACATCCTCAAAGAAACAGTTGTGGGAAGGGAAAAGGACAATAGGGGTAAAGCTTTCAACTTAGTTTTTATATTGGAAGCACAAGCTGAAAATACTTTTCAGGGCTGTAAATACCTGCTGCACACCATACGAAGACAGAAAGTCTTTATCACCTCACATTTCAGGCTCCTTCCAGACAATAATAAATTAAGAACTGGGGGAGTCTATTCATAAGCAGCTTCTCACTAACCCTTGCTCAGCTTACACATATGAATGTTAACATCATTCTCCCATGAATTTAGAGCAGTATCACGCTGCCTGTTTCCAGCTATTTAGCTCAGAAAAACAGCAGAACAGCTGAGAACATTCTGACTTAAGAATCTAGCATTCATCATGCCAGAAAAATTTTTCATCGCAAACTGACATTCCTTTATCTGAACTTCAGGATAGCAGACCTCTAACAAAATGTATGTCTAAGTCCCATCTCAAATAGTTTAGCTTTGCTTTAGGTTGACATTTTTGTTTCTCACAAGGGGCATTTTAAAATTTGTTTAAAAAAGACTGGGATTAATAGGTTTCTGCTGAATTTTGAATACAGACAGAATAGCAGTGCAAGTCCCTCTTCTAACAGTGACACCGTGTAATGTTATCACAGACTTATACACTAGTATCAGGCTTCTTTTTCCAAATGTCAATTTAAGTCAAACAAAAATCAAAGCTAAAAGGTACTTAAGTATAATAAAATGAGAGATGAAATACTCAAACTTCTCTCATCTTCCCAAGAGCCACTGAATGCACTTGTTTTTTAAAATTATTAAACTAGAACTTAGATAATATCTTGGCTGGCTGAATACAAGTTTTTAAAGCAGCTAGACTACAACCATACAGTTAAATCAACACTGAAAGATTTTGCACTCGATCTCCACAAGTTGTATAATGCCTCTCAGAATCTTAAACTAAATTAAAGTAAACATAGCTTTCAGGGACATTTTCTTCCAGAAGGGTTGCACCATCTTCCTGTGCTTTTCCCCTATCCTTCCTATCCCATCTCTTGTTTTCTCCCTGTAGATCTACTGGTCTCAGACCACATTAGCCAAGTTTTAGATTCAGGTGAATTTTCACAACAAAAGTACAAAAGTGTTGCATTGTTATCCAAACTTTTCAGTAAAAACAACAGAGACTTTGAAACTGTTATACATTCACACCTTCTGTCTGGACAGATGGAGCAAGAGTTAAACACACTCAGTTTTTAACTACTTTCAGGCTCTCAAGGCCATGATTTCTCCCAAGAGGTACCTCTTGAGTACATCCCAAGATCACAAAGAGGTTTTTCATGACGCCAGCCAGGCCTGGGTTTGTGACCACGCTGACATCAAGGCAGCCAGACTGCACACTGCAGAGTTCACATGGGCTTTATGAGAGCTCTGAGACGAAATAGCAACAGGCCTACATCAGGCCCATCAATATAAATTTAACTTGACAACACCTTTTGAACAAATAGACACAGACAGAGTTCACCCTGCCCTGGTATTCATGTCACAGAGCAATGCCATTTTTCATATGCTAACACTCAGAGTTGCATTTACTGATCCCCATACCAGGTTAATGAGTACGTGTAGTCCATTTCCCTTTGCATTCATTGACAGTGGCTTGAGGATGGGTTCATTTGCTACAACAGAAATTTAATAAGGGATGTATTCTGTATTTCTCCATGCATTTCAGGCAAACCATATGCAGTTAAGTACCTCTTACTCTGCATGATCCCATTGTTTGGGTGTAGTCCCCTCTGCTTAATTCTCTTCTTTAATGGGGGTGGGGGTGAAGGAAGAAACATTCCTATTGCTTGGTACCAACTGCAGCTATAGCACATGAATATAACTCATCGTAACGTGGCCATAAGTGGTAAGAAGTTTAGATAACTGAAAAAGTGACACTTTACCAGAGGCAGTATTAAATTAATTTCCACACAGCTGCTTTTTTCTGAACTACAGATATCCTAAAAATTTGGCTGTCTAATTTTAGAAGTGAGCAACTCATCCCTCAGTGACCGGCTGCTGTGAAAATTCAGTTAATGGAAAAGTAGCAAGTCACAGAAATCTCTGTTCTGGATTGCGTTCGGCACCTGCATTAAGTTCAGTACCTAAGACCAAGCGCTTGTGAAAACAAGAGACAACAATGCCATTGCTATTCATTTACAATGTGTTACTGAATGAGAATGACCAATACCTTGGTAGCGAGGCCAAGCTGATCCCCAGGAAGCTATTTTAAAGCTACACCCCAGACTGCAAATCATCTAGCGTAGCAGAGTGCCGTTTGAAGTTGGGCTGTTCATGTACGTATGCAATGCAACGTGTGCGTTGCAGAGTGTCTGATTCAGCACAACAGGGGGGAGGAAAGTTGAAAAGGCCAATGTGAACATATTTTATTTAAAACCCAAAATATTTTTATGTGAACCAGTTCAAACTGCAGAGCCCAAACCTTACATACTCGACGAAAGAGGATATTTTCCTCATTTCTTGTTAGGAATTTCTTTATTTTTTGCAGACTTCAGAATTCCTTAAGCACTGGCCAGCAGCAACTGACCAAATTCACCTTTTCATCTTACTGTCTGCTATCATTTACATCTCTGAATAGTACAAGGACATTCTGTGCCTATTCCATATTCACAGATGAGTGCTTGGAGTACAACAAACTAACAGTGAGTTGAGATTTACTTACTGTTTTCCTCACTGGACCAGAATTTTCCTCTCCTTCTACCTTAACACATACACCACCAGGGAATAATCAGCAGAAGGTAGAGGACCCCTTGGAAACGAGACAAAGCAACACACACTTCTTGAAAGAACAGATAAGCAATCCATCTCCGAGCATCGCTAGCCTATCTGACTGACTGACAGGTGCACTCTGTTCATCCATTATTTGTCCATTTTTGAGCCAGAAAAATCTGTTTTCAACAGTGCCAACTTTGTTCCACCAAGGAATGTGAGAGACTGTATCTGAGGGAAAAGGGTTAACAGGCTCTAAGACCAGTCCCACCAAAAGTGGTCACCGAGTACTGCGTGTCAATAAAACACCCAGCGTTTAGATATTTCAATTTTTGGTCACCTGAGATGACATGATCCTGGTTTCCTTAAGTGCTGTTGCAGTATTTGATTATTTATGTGAAAAGTGCAGAAAGAGGTTTTTCTGCATAAATTATTCTTATTTCCAGTTCATCAACCATGTTTTTACTCCATGCTTAAATGGTTATTGCTCACTTAAGCAATCTTGACATGCCTAAAGCCACAAGTGGATGGAGATTTTGTATCTGAACACCTTAATGAAATTCAGGTCCCAGGACGTACAAAAGTAGCTCATCACAAATTTTTACATGCATCATTTGGGCACTCATTGAGAAAGCATGAACAATCCAACTTTAAATTCCACTCTGCTGAGCTGTAAGAGTTACAGTCCATCCTGTTGCTTAATAAGAGTTTCCTAGAGCTCAAATTGGCCTTGCTATCCTGAGGTATTAGTTACATTTATTATTAGTTACTTTGTTCTGTGGGCCTGGCTCAGCAACAGTTAATTTTCTTTCCTGAGTTTCAGGGAGTGCAAAGTGACTAACCTCCTTCAGAGCTGCTTACAAAAACTAAAAAATACCCCAAACCCAGCTTTCTAAATCTCTGCAAGACCGGGAGAAAGATCACTCAGCTGCTGGAGGGGTGCACAGACGTACAAGTGAAAACTCAGAATAGAAGTATTTCTACAGTTTAACATGATTTCATATTTCTTTTATAAACTTTCTTCTTCCCCTCTTGCACACACACATACACACACAAATCTTTGAGGAACTGACTGGGCATGACTTAAGAAGAGATAACTCAGTCAGATTAAAGTTTTGCCCAAAAAAAAAAAAAAAAAAAGAGATATATATATATATATACACACACACACACAATGGGCAGAATTTCTCCCTGAAACTCAGACCCAGAAAGCCTTCAGTGATGTTGGGAGTTGTAGTCTCCCCTGGGATGAAATCAGATCTAATTGATTGGATATAGTGAAGCTAGAAGGAGGATATAATCAGCAGCAGACTCATTATCACATCTCTGAGTCTGCAGCTCCCAGCATTTATTGAAGATTCACAGGTCTTTGATCCCAAAGGAAAAGTTAGACAGTGCTCCAGCTCTGCTTGCAGCTGCAAAACTCCAAAGTGAGAATCTGCAAATATGACTCTGAAAAAACAAACAGCTCCTGGTTAGGTCACTGTTACTATGTAGAAAAATACTATGGCCACAAGTGTGCCAACACACTAGACAACACCTCCCTCAGAAAGGTGAAAAAACTGCCCGGTCTGTTTGCCCTTTACATCTACACACACAAAAGAATCCGAAGGGGAAGATCACCATGAGGTTAACTCTAAGATGTTAACTTTGAACCACTCTCCTGTCTGATGTGAAATTTGGTGTTGCTTCTCTTAGGCTTCAGATCTTCACTTTCCATAGAAATGACTGTAACTCTGTGCTGATACAAGATCTCTCTTATGAGAATAGAAGTGACTTCACAACTGCCCCCTAAGAACCTGATACCTGTCTCACCAGAAGATGAGATTCTCTACCGTTCCCCATAGTTCACTGTGCTCTGGGCTGGAAAGAAATACTGCAGTTGGAAAAACAGAAACACACAGTAGGGAAAAAGGCCTCCCCATGCATTCCCAGGGGTTGATAGTCAACTTTTAGAAAAAGGAGAACTACAGAATTATTGGACACAATATGTTTGTGTTACTATACTTTCCTATACCAACTACACTGTTGCACTGACAGGTAAATATTCAAGTTTATCTGGAAGGCTTAAAAAGGAAATGTGCTTTCATTTCAAGGAGTAAAGAAATTTTCAGCTACTACTTCCATAAGCAGTTGCACAAAAATGGATTAAAAAAATCTGGGACATGAGAGTAGTTCCCTGGATTTAACACCGCAAAAACAGACAGGGAAGTACAGATCAATGCATCCTTTGTCTAGAGGGGGATTCAGTTAATGATTTAATGTATCTAGAGGTATGTTCCGTGTCATGTGTAATGCTAGACTAGGCAATCTGCCTGATTCAACACTGGAACTACGGATCTGTCTCAAGGAAGTATGACATAAAAGCCTGGTATCTTTTTATTGTTATTATTTACTTAGCCCAGTGTGGCTGGAGAATTTGAAACTTTTGAGTGTTCATTTGTTAAGGACGTCTTTCATATTTTAGTCCTTGCTTCTCCTTCAGGCACAGGGGAAAAGCCGAGAAGTACTTAGTAGCAAGCCTCACCTTACCAACCTCGCTGCTAGCACTGTTCTCCCAGCCTCCCCATTCCCACCTAGACGAAGCGCCAGTGTCACTAGTTCCACCTATGTCTTCTGCTGAGACCCCCGAATCTTCACATTCTGCCCAGTGTGTGCAGACTTTCAAGACCTTTTCTCGCCTCCACTAAATCATTTTATTGTTTTCTCTGTTATTTACCAAATTGGCTTCCGATACCTGCAGGCACTCCATCATGGGTAAATAAAAAATACTTGGAGAGCGTTGATCAAAATATTTTCCTATTTTATCATCCAGCACACTCATTTCTTCCAGTGAGGTAGCTATATTTTAGTACAGCAGAATCTGCCTCCATGCAGACAACAGAGCTCTAAACCCTTTCATTCAAGTCTGTTGCATTTACAATGTGTGTGATGTGAATATTCAGGTTTGGCTTGATAATTTTAAGCATTTATGAGGATTACTTTGTTGCAAGTCAAGTCTACTGAAGTAAACAAAAAAAAAAATTTATTTTTTTTTTTTTTTTTTGGTTCTAACCAAATTCAAGAACTCAAAAGCTTTAATACTCTTCAGCTTTGTACATGGATATATGTCAACAGCAGTAGTGTGAAGTTCTTCAGAGTTACCCATGAACACCAATGAAGACTAGTAAGACAACTGATAGGAATGAATCCCTTATTAACAATATAATATAAATAGCAGCAGTTATCTGTCTGCTATTTTGGTTCTGCAAGGATGTTCTAAAGAGAGTAAATGTGTTTAAGAGAGAAATTACACAGATAAAAGCCACAGAGATCATTGCTTTACTCCTACACATTCATACTATAACTAAGGACTTGAGGCATGGAGGGAGGAAGAGCAATAACATCATTTGTAATGTACACAGTTAATTCTTCCAAAAGTCCTTCCCCTGCCAGCTTATTTGAAGAATCAAAAGAGGAAAAAAGAAGCTGAAAAAAAAAAATCAGATATGTATTAGCTATGATACTACAGCATCAAAAAAATCTCCAGGAAAATACCAGTCCGTCCTATACTAATGATAATATTAATTACAATAGGTAATTTTTATAGTGGGAAAGTTCGCAAAGCTTTCTAGGCTATGGAAGGTGCTCCTTCCCTGGCAAGGGACTTGTCACAGTGGGGGAGGAAGATCTGCATCTCAGTGCTCTTGGTTCTAATTTTCACAAGTGATAGCTATGATTGAAAATCCTGGGAAAAAAGGTAGAGGTGGGAGCTGAACACTCCAATATGAGAAGTCGCATGTGTGCGCACTATTAAATATTCATTGAAGTGAGCTTCATTACGGATTCTTTCTGCACTATCTGTCAGTCACAAATGGTTTTGCTTTATGTGAAGGCTACTCAGAAGGTTCTGTTCAGAGCAGGCATTAGTTCTGCTTTGCCTTTGGGTTTGCCCCAATCTGTATGAGAACCTTATGAAACTGATTTTCTTCTGACAGTGCAAGTTTGGTAATTGCAAGGTTTCAGTTTGACACACATCTCTGGTTTGGAAACCTCTGGCAATTATGCACAAGACTTTAATAGTACCGATGCCACAACAGTCTAATATGAGGGAGACAGGAAGAGAAGGAAAGAAGAAAAAAACCAGAACTGAGTGTGTGCAAGTACAGCTATAGGATAACTTACTAATTTTTTTTCTCTTGCTTAATAAGTCTTTCTTAAAAAGGATTCCTCCTGGCAAAAAGAATTGAAAAAAACACAACTTACTAATAGAAACAACTTATGCCACAGCTAATTTTGGGAAAAATTCAGCTTCAATCGAGAATGATTGCTAAAAATTCTTTGAAATTATAGCAGTTAAGAAATAGCTCAAATAAAA
Organism: Pterocles gutturalis; assembly: GCF_000699245.1. Classification (NCBI taxonomy): domain Eukaryota; kingdom Metazoa; phylum Chordata; class Aves; order Pterocliformes; family Pteroclidae; genus Pterocles; species Pterocles gutturalis. The sequence goes on along the minus strand of NW_010131677.1, from coordinate 95,817 downwards.
ATAACTCTTGCAAAAAATAGTTATTACATCACTGGGACTTTTTTTTTTAACCAGTACAATTCAAAAAGCCTTTTGGTCTCACTCTGTAGTCAGAAATAATAGTGTTAATCTAGTATGATGCCAGTTGAAAGACAAAAACCACAGGTTTATTTCAGCACTAAAACCATGTTTTAATTATGTATTCAGAGACCTGAACTGGGTCTTATGTGTTCTCATGCAGCTTCTTACATCATCACAACTAGGAGCATTTGTAGCTGATTTGCAGCTGATTCAGACATACGTTTAAGAGTTATAACCAGCATTCTACTAAAAGAAACAAAAACACCTAATAAAAAGTATTAAAACTGAAAAAGAAATTCAGCACACAGAAGAACGCCAACAGTGATGTGTGAAAAAAATGAAATTAGGTTGATGCTAAGAACAGTTATTACAAATAAATGTGGTCAGGAATATAACAGCTTTTTCAGTCAACGTTAAATAAGATAAATTGACACCTTAAGGAAAAACAAACGTGCATTTTTAGACTCTGAATCACATTGCAGAACACTGACATTTTTTCCTACATGACCCATATACTACTCAGCGTGCAGCCTGCCCAGGACAGCCCACCTGGTTTGCGGTCCGCTCCCAGGAGCACGGCACGTTGCTGTGTGCGGA
>NW_010131677.1:85990-95129 GCF_000699245.1 Pterocles gutturalis | reverse complement strand
CGGACGGCAGGAGTGGGGCCTGTCGGTGCACATGGCTGCACACTTCTGGAAATGTACAATGAGGCAGTGCTCCTGGAATAGTTAGGAAGCCCTGCCTTTGAACAAACTGAAGGTCCTGACTGACCAAAAAGGTTACAAACAATTTCATATTACTGTTGATGTATGAAAGCATTGCTGTGAACTTTTGACACAATCAGATTTGTCCTAACTGATTTACTTGAAAAGCATTAAAAACTATCCAGTGAAAAAGCAAGTAAGATTACCGAAGGAAGAAGTGGAAGAAGCTTCTTAAGCAAATCTCCTAAGCGTTAACCTCTTTGGCTTTGGACAGCATTTTCAGAAAGCAAGCCAAACCCTCATTTCCCATAATCAATTTATGCTGCAGTCATGCTTTATTCAGAAGTTAAGCATGACAGCATGACTCCTTAGACAGTTTCTATATCAAAAAGAAAGTTTTCCTACTATATATAAGGTTTCTAGTAAAACTCAAACTGATAAATATGCCTAAACGAGATAAAGCAAAATAAATATTTCATAGTATAAGTTTTCATATTTCTTTTCCATTGTAGAGGTCATGAAAGAACATGAGCTTAGAGGCCTCTAGGAAAGGAAAAAAAAAAAAAGATTTACAGTTACAGGACAGCCACTGGCTGCATTTTCAAAGAAAGTCAGGGATTTGAATACATAATTCTCTTAGATTTCTTTTACAATTTTATCCATTGGTTCAAGAATAGAACTGGCAATCTTATTTCCTTCTCAAGTTTATCATTCATTGCACGATACTAAGCCAGCAATTTAACATTTTGATGCTTTAATTTAAAATGCTAAATCACTTGAGGAGGTAACAAAGTAGTGTGATCTTTGTCTATCTGCATGCAACAGATTTCAGGGCTCCCAAAAACATTTACAATTTTCATGTAAATTTAACATGATGTAGCCACCATTTGTTTCCAGGTTGACAGAACCTAACGATTCGGATAAACCTGAAAAGCTCCGTTTTCTTACACTGGTTAGATACGAGTATCCTGCATGTCATTGGTCTCTACATTAGGTACAATGTGTGTGTGTCTAGAGGATTTTGACCAAAACCAAATCTTTCTATCACTGCAGCACTTTGCAAAATTGAATCATAAATATTGTGATTTAATACTATGTAAATCAATGCATTCAAGTATACAAAGCCCAACAGGAAAAACTGTTTTACATGTCCAAGGAGAAACCTGCCTAAACTTACACAGTAAACAAACGTAAAGAGAAAAAGAAAAATATTAGACTTTGCAGTGCTGTGCTTTTGGCATGTTGTCAGAAGGTGGGTGCTTCTGCTCAGAGACAGGGAACTCTAGCCCTGTACGGGAGGCATCACATGCGATGTCTGGTGCCTGAGGAGTTAATCAAAGTCTGTCTCAGCATGCCCAGCAAAACAGCAGCCTTCACTGCGTGTAGTGGATAAAGAGAACATTGCTGAGGCTGGAGGCTCTACTTACCAAGTCTAATTACATTCCTGTTCTAAGCCACTCCTAATGCATTTCAAAACCCAGAAATATTCTGGCCTCTTCAGCCTTTCAGGAACTGTCATGAAAGTAAACGATAGAAGAGAAGAAATGTTTGGGCCTACATATTTATGTTTCATCATGTCTCATAGCATGAAAGTAGAATTTTATTTCACTGGGAAAACAAAATGCAGTCTTGTGTCTGGAGGTGGACAAGCTCCTTTCAAACAAAGTCTGCAGAAGAAAAGGTTGATATGCTATGTCTTTTCATGCTTGGTCTCTCTCCAGATCACTGTAAGAAACAAGTGAATAGATGAAGTGGTAAAGGGGGCCAGGAGAGGAATAACACAGAGACACAAAAAGTAGGTTCTACCAAAACTATGAGAGTAATTTATGGGTGATTCTATGCATTATGTATTTTTCTTTATCAGTAATAGGGAATAGACATCATAAGAAATAATCCGCGGACATAAAATATTATCTTCCTTTTCAGAATGTCTCGAATAAAGGCAAACTATTGTTAGAACTTTTGGGGGAAGAAAGGCAAATATTTAGGACAGAAATCAGCGCATTGCAGCCCACAGGCTGAATTTTGGATTCTCAGAGCTCAAGACAAGAATGGAGAAGGAGGGATGCAAATATGATTTCAAACGGCCTTTGCCCTTTCTTAGAATTTAGTATGGTTTCAAATTGCCCTGTCTTACACACAGCTAGTCCAGTGCCCATGAGATGAGAACAGCTAGCGACCAACCATAAAGCAGCTACATTCCTTCCTCTTGGCCACATAGAGATTTATCGTGTCATCCTACCCACTGCTGCCACTGTATGAACAGAATTGTGTCTACCCACAACATCTACCTGTATTCTGTTTTCCAATAGACTTCATGTTATGCAAAGCAAATTCTTCTGTGCTCCATGATGCTTGGTGAACCCCTTCATTTGAAAGGCAGGTAATTAGTTATTTGTTTTACTGGATGGAACACACTTTTCAGTGAATTTATTGGATACAATTCATACCTGGAGATAGCTAATATGAACTTGATCCATGTTAGTTTTTTTCCCCTCACCCAAGAGAAAACTTGAGCTAGTGTAGAAGTGACACCTCTTTAATTTTCAGATAAACTCCTGCAAAAACTCTTACATAGAGTTGGCTTATACCTTGAAAGCCTTTGAACATACTGTCTTAGATGGCAGCTTAGAACAGCAAATGAATAAGCAATCACACATTCAGACAGGATCAACACCGCCACCACCACCAAAGGCAGCATCCTAGTATGTCCCTGGGCAAAATTCCCGTGTCGCCTTTGAGCCAGGATTCATTCTTTTCATTCATTCATTCAGTCTTTTCCTGAGTTTTCACTTCCATTACTTAGAGAAATGTAAGGTTCCCGTAGCTCCAGGTAACTACACTAACACCTCAGCAAAGTCATGGCTGTAGAAGCAGAGCCTTGTTATAAGCTGTTAAATATTACATAGGGATAGCTTTACTGTTGCACAGAAAACATCTACAAATAGGCAGTTAGTGTATTTTGGCTGTTATCTGGCAGGTCATTGTAGTAATTTCATTGCCAGCCTGTCCCCCAGCACTTTCCATTGGCTTGCTTTCTGTATCTCTAGCCCTAAATTTCAAATACAGTCCCCTTTGTGGCTAGAATAAAGCTCTGCATTTCACAAAGTGGTTCTTAAAATATGTTTGGACAACAAAAAATTCTGTGAAACATCTACTGAGAAACAGGATTCCCTGTATATTTTGTATCTTCTGACTGTGACTGCAAGCTCTCAATGAAGTTTTGGTTTGGGTTTTTTTTGTTGCTGTTGTTTGGTTGGTTTCGTTTTTTTTTAAAATGTCTTTAGAGCTCTTATAAGGGCTCTCTCCTTTCTGGATTCTCCCCTCTCGCTTCAGAGGTTTCTTCCCGCTCCTAGGTACCTACCTTCCCAAAAGCTGTAGGACATAATTGTCTTTCAGTATTCAGTATTCTACTCCCATAGCTGTAAGAAGTGGTGCAAGAATTCAGAGCCATTTTATGGACCCACAAAGATAAGAGGATTGTCAATGAAGAAAAGAGTAAAAAAATACTGCTTCAGAATTACCACAGACCTCCTTATTTAGCTGTGCTTTCTACACAGAAATGCTTGCAACTGTGATATTTTACAATAAAAATGAAGTATTACACAATGCTAATGAATGTTCACACAATTCTTCATGCCTAAAGTGGTTACACAGCCACTTTGAAGACTACTTAACTTAGGGAGCAGAACAGTATTACAGAGCTTTAGGGCCACCTCTCAGCACGGATAGCACACACTCAAATAAGCTCCCTGAGAAATTCTGGCCCTGTTAGAGCCACAAGTATTTTCGCCACTGATTTTCAATAAAACTGTTTTCATCTGTGGTATTTACTCTATAAGCAACTCATTGGCTTACATGCTTTTGTTATATAACTGTGAATTATGAAAAAATATGTGAAACTTCCAAGTTTGGTCGCAGCCAATCCTCCATCAGCAAAAGAACAAAGCTTGTCTCTATTAGTGACAGATTTAGGCAGAATGGTGAAACTTGAATCAAAACATACCATCAAAAGCCCATTCTGTTCTCATCTAAGTGAGCCTAAACTCACTGAAGTTTTCCTAGACGTGCCCATGACCTTGATATCCTAAGGAGCTTGGTAGCCATCTCCTTTCAAAATCAAAATTACAGGAATAAGGCATGGGTCCCAACCTGAGACATTTGACACTGATACTGGCAATGTCAAGATCAAAGCAAAACGGACAGTTGCGGTCACTTTCTTTAAGGCATCATTGGATTCAGATAAGAGTGAGCAGTGGAATGATCCACCTTCTAGGTGACAAGCTCATGGCTCTACAACTGCTCCAGCTGAGTGAGCTTTAAATCTACATTCCTCACCCAGCAAGGTGCACCCCAGCTTCTGCTAGGATGGTCTCCACCCTGATTCACATCCTGATGAGCTTCTGCTATGGAGCAGAAGAAAATTCAAGATTTATTAGTCTAGAAAGACAAAGGAAGAGAAAGCATCTCTTTAGCTTAATAGTTAAGGTACTCAGCTGGGAGGAAGAACTGCTTTTGATCCTTACACTGTTTCTATAGTTTTTCAGTTATTTATTTCATGCAGAGCAGACACAACAGCCCAGGTTCTCCCCACTCCCAGGCACATGATTTAGGTTGGAAAAAATTCATTTTTCAACATTTTTTTCAGATGAACAGCTACAACAGTAACTAAATTTGTAGGTACATTACCTTAAAGGAGTAAAAACCTTACAAAAAAATTGAAACTGAGAACATTTTTATAATTAGCTGCCAAGACTGGAGGGAGGGAACACGAAGAATAATCACTCAGAATTAAAGCCCTTCTTTTACTATTGTTCATTTGGCAATTTTGCAGTTCTAATTCTTTACTCCTTTTGCAAACGTGACAGTGATATCTTTAAATCCTATTTTACTGATTTATATACAGAAGCCAATGCAAAAGGCACTTCTATAGCAGCTTTCATCTGAAAATTCAGTGTACCCTACAAACAGCAGTTAAAATTCATAAGACTTAACTACCTCCTCCAATGTGTTAACAGCTCATTTTACAGCAGGTGAAACCAAGGCAGAGGGAAGTTGAGTCATGTAACCAAGGTCACATAATAAATTCAATAAGTAACTCCAAAATATCTCTTTGCATGTCTGAATTCCACAAAATATTTATACGGGCTGGTTAAGATGAAAAATGAAAAATGAACTTCACAGTTGATTTTTGAAGTAGTTGGCACTAGAATACTACAAATATGCTTTTCTTGATAAAATATTTCTTACAAAACCATATTCAATATTATTCTTCTGAATCTTTTCTGCTTTGAAAATCAGAATTTAAAAAACCTGTTTCTGCACTACACTAGCATCAGGTCACTCACACTGGGGCACAGCACACAGGTATTATAAAACCTATAATCTAGCCAGTATGCAAGAATGAGAGCTGCTCCAGGACTTGCCAAAAACCCTTTTGAACAACCAAACAATTTGGTTTTATCAATGCTTTTTTTTGCTACATATTTGCTACGATGATATTTTCCCCCACTCAATTCTGGTATATGTGCCCATGTGTAAACCTGTACACACATGCTGAAAGAAAAATGCTTTAAAGAGGTTAAAACATTAGATCAAGAGGCTGGCTTTCAGTGTTAGCTTTTGACTCCTAGGCATACATAAGAAATTCTCAGGCAAAATCCTGCAAACCATTGTTTGATCAGGACAAATACAAACAGCAGCTCTCCCACACTGTCACTGCCACACGAAACGCATGCAGCCATTTGTCATATGTTTGCCAGCTTTCTGCCTGACTTTGCTGATGAGGATTTACAGGTCAAAGCCTGGTTTGTTCTCTTCAAGCCCAGTTTCTAGACAACAGTTGAGACGTCCCTCGAAAGGGACTATGGACTAAATTAACTCTAATGTAACCATATTTATGGAATTATTTAACTTTCTGTATGATCCTCCATAGGAAATAAATAAAAAGTTGAAAATTTTATGTATAACATGGCATAAACAAGAGCAAGATCAGTCTCACAAATGTGTCACAGGCACCGTCCTTGTGAGGCCGATTTCTTCCTTGTCAGTTTTTACAGTGGGGGTGTTGTTTACATGCCACAGTAATTCAATTTATTCTTCTCTGATGACATCAATCTTGATGTGTTTGGAGATCCAAGTAACATATCTAATGCCTGACAAAATTCAAAGGCCCAGGACCATTGCTGGCAGTGGGAAAAGGTGCGAGTGAGAAAAAATGAAAAGAAACTAAAGAAGTAGCTTGAGCTTGTTGTGGCCTAAAATTTTCACTTAGCCATACAAAAGAGAAAAATGGCACAAAAAATCAGGCAATACAAATATCTGCAATTTTTGGTCATTATTTATATAACTGCATCACCACTGTTATTTTTCTAAAGAGAATTCATTATTTACCTTGTAATTGACCATCAAAGACTTGGTTATGTAAGACAAATTGCTGCAGCTCAACCAAGAAAAAATTAAAAGTACAAACTTACAATTTTACTCTAACCTTACATGAGATTAGCTTAGTTTTTAATTTTTCTATGCAAATTAAACCAATTTAAATATGAAATAGACAAACGTATCTAAATTAGGAGCTGGACATAATTAACGACACTGAATTTAAATTACATAAGCTAGCGTGACTTTCATATATAGACAAGGTCTAAGTCATAAGATATAGAAGCTCGCTCCCCTAACCAACTGACTTGCAGTACCTTTGATCTAAAAATTTATACAAATAAATACTTTTGTGAATATTCACAATGCCTTTTCTGCAACTGTTTTTCTCATTTATTAATAACAGATTAATGAGAAATTAGCAATACAGACTGCATTTCCCTCCTGTTTTCATTCAACTTGTATATGATAATCTTCCATGGCATTCCGTGAATATTAACAAATTAAAAGGACAAGCCACATTTAGAACTGAAAAAAGTTCTTCCAAGGAGAAATAGGTACAACTTGATTATTCAGATTACAGATCTCTAAATGAAACAACTCATTCCAAAATCAAAGCAGAACTTAGCAGGTTCTCTTTGCAACACATTAAAGGTCTATCTGCAACTGCAGCTGCACATCCTGTACTAAAATTAGAATAGGCCATTATCTACATTCTGTGATTTGTTTAAAACAGAAGATATCTGTATGCTATAAAAAAGCATTCACTCATCGATAAAAAAAGAGATGGAGACGGGTAAACATATAAAGACTAATTTTACAGCACAGACAAGCCATTCCAGTTCATCAAAGAGGAAACACCTCCTTAACGGCAAAATTAAGGATTTAAAAGCAAAGTCCAGTCACACAATCATTATACAAAAAACATCATAAGGTGATAAACAGCAACTGCTTTTGGCAGTATTCCTCCTTGTTGAGGGGGCCAAGACAAGGGGGATGCAGAACTGAAGCCTGATCCTGAAGATTGATGTGGTGCTCATGGGAATTTCACTGCCTTGCATAAAGATCCAGTTTGGAACTAGAGAGAAAGAGAAAATTCAGAGTGCAACAAAAGCCTCCTTGCAATACTGGGGAAAGAGAAAAAGAGGGAAAACAAACAAAAACAGTGCAGGGAATGAAAAACCTGCTCATCACGAAGGCAAGAGGAGCTGAGCTGGACAGACAGCTACACGTACAAGACTTCTGCAGAGAAGCCTTACATGGCGTAGCTTCAAGGAAAATGGATGGATCTAGCCAGGGCACTGCAAAAGTCAAATCCAGTTTGACACAATCATGCATTCAAAGCACACCGCTGCTGATTAGCACACCTCCGTGTTAGCTGATCTACATATTTGGCACTGTCTTAAAAGAAATCTATATTTTTGAAGGGGGTAAATAAACCCTCTGTACATAAAGGCAAGATTTTTAAAAAATGGAATTAATTTAAGCTCCCCTTTAACCCCATGATACTTAGTCTCAAATGGAAAGGAGTTGCTGGACTGCTGCAGAACGCCTTTAGCTTTCTGAGCATGGTTTGTACTTTTTAGCAAGGACAAATAAATGCCAGCAATAACAACAATCAGACTTGAGCAAAAGCACGCACTGGAAGACACTTGTGTAGGAAATCGCAGAGGGCAAAATCCTAATTCGAGAACTGCAATGCAGTATTTGTTGACAGAGCTACTGCTGTATTTCTTAGTGGCAGTAGCCCCAGAAAATAATGTCAGAACCTGTAATTTAGAATTTTCATTGCAAAATCACAGGGTAGATATCTAACCTTCAGCAACTCAAAGTATTCTCAGCACATGAAGTATTAGTGCACTTCCAACCATTTAGAAGAACAGATCCCATCCTTCATTTTGCCCTAAGGCATTATTCAACAGAAATGGGTCCACCTCATACACCACTGGACCTTGCAGCTGGCTTGGTTAAACACCCACACGACACTTTGCATTTAAAGGGATGTGCTCTCATACAACAGCACATCCCAAGATGCCCCAATATTTCAAAAAAAGTCTGTATACTTCTGAACACTTCCTAAACCTCCTATACTATATGAGATGAGAAGCTCTAAGATTCATAGGACCTGTTCCCATAATGTAAATATCAGCTCAACTTGAGTGATTTGCGGCAGAGACAGGTTTTTGTTAAAGGGCAACAGGGTTTTGTCTGCATATGTGAAAAGCCTAGCGTAACAGCATCCAAAGATATACCACAGAGAGAAAATACGGGGTGGGAGGTGGCATGGATTTCTCCTACTGATGTACCTGTAACTGTATCTGGTCCACAAATGTAACTGTGCATGATGAACTGTAAACTGTGTAACATTTTTCTTGAGTCCAACTCATTTTTTTGTCCCCTCCCCCTTTTAAATCCAAATAGCTGACAAAGTCAACGATGACTTCTACACCAAACGCCGACATCTTGCAGAGCTGGCTGCCAAGGGGAGCCTGCCACTCCATCCAGTGCGCCTAGATGAAGAGAGAGCTTATACCATTGACAGTGGCCTAACCAGACAGAATGGGCAGAAATCCAAAATGGCAAAGATCCACACACACCCATTAGGCTACAATTCCCACTACAAGACTTGGGATCCCAACGACCCGTCTCTTAGACGGCAAGCGTACACAAACAAGGGGAAGCATGGGATGGGAGACCCGAC
>NW_010131677.1:14768-85959 GCF_000699245.1 Pterocles gutturalis | reverse complement strand
GCCCGCTGACACCCCGCAGCCAGCACTATTTGGGCCCACAGCCATACTTCATAACTAACAGCAAGACAGAAGTAACTGTTTGAGTTTGTTTTCCTTTCTTTTCTTTTTTTTTTTTAATGAAATCCTTTAAAAACCACATGCAATTACACACACAACGCAAACACTCAACTGAAAGGCAAAAAATAAATTTTAAGAAAAATATATATATAAAAAAAAGGAAACAGAAGGAAGGAAGGAACTAAGGAACTTCCACCTGGACACTCCTGGTATCCAGCCAACTGTAGGCCAAAGGGTGGGTTAATACCATTCAGCAATACACACTGAAGGTTGAATTATAAATGCCATTTGTATTTCACAATGGAACGCAAACCCTTGTGACTAAATTTTTTTACTTGAAACTAAATCCATGATGAGAAGTAGCACAATCTAGAGAAACTTTATGTCTGCTTAAACATTTACACTATGTTCCTGCCTTGAGACAGAGGAAGAAAGAGAGAACAACATACTGTAACATATTATTTCAAAGAGGAATTTTGTATAAAATTTATTAATAATCACTAGACCTGTGAAAAGCCAAGAGCACACATCTTGGTACAACCCCTAACATCTATTATTGTACTTTCACACCATCCTATAGAAAGCGCAAAAAATACATATATAATAAGGGACAAAGACTCTTTCACAAGGAATATATGAAGACTGTTATGACTAAGAGCATATGGGACCTTCCTGGCTAGGAGAGAATTCTGCAGGATGATAACAAACAGCAGAAGATTTTATTTCAGTTTACTTCGTTTGATTTAAAATTTTTGGGAACCTCCAAAATAAGAAGAGACGTATCATATGACACAGAAAGCTGCTGGGGGAAAATAAGGGCATCAGAATATTCCCTCTCAGTCCTCCTGTTTTTGGGCAGATGGTAACAATTCTCACTTTGCAGACTGTCAGGACTTTTTCTTCACCTAAATGTTTTGCCTATCTTCAACTGCTTCAGACTGAAATTAAGCGTGGGTGGTGCCTTTACTGTATTACTATTGTTCAATGACAGTCTTGTTTCTCAAAGTGACCCTTCCGTTCCTTTATGCTATTTCCTCATGTTTTGCTAAGGATGACAAGGGTTCTGCCCTGGTCAGCCTCCTCTGTTTGTCCCGAAGGGAAACTGGACTACATCTCCATGCAGTGGTTGCACAGTCAAGATTATTTAGTTAGACCTTCCATTTTCCCAGTTTGAACTTTTTCCCTCTAGTCTCTCATTTTGTATTTGCTTTTAGCCATGGTAATTCTTCGTAGTTCAACTAAATGTTATATGGTATATTGTCTCTATCGTTTGGCTTTCTATAGTGGCGTTCCCTCTTGGTGGACTATTTGGCGTAAGAGGCTAATGGACTAGCCTCAAACGTCAGAGAGATCTGGGTTTAAACTAAACAAACAATTGGACTCATGGTCTTGACTGTGGTTCTGATGAGCTGGATGCCTTGTTCGTATGAGTACAACCACTCTTGAATTGGGCACTGGTAGCAGACTTGCAGTCCTGGGCTTTGGCACGTCCACAAACAGATAAACAAAGTTGGGACAGGATGGCGGTGCTGCAACAGCCTGATGGCAGGCAACACACTCGTCTTTCACTTAAATTCCCGCCCTTCCCCCAAAACAAGTCATTTGGCTAACTCCTAACTAGCTATCTTACTACAGTTGCATTCTCACCAGCTGTCAATTCTTCTGGAGATTGGTTTTGGAAGAGCATGCAGGGAGGAGTGAGAACTGTTACATTGTAAGAAGAATTGGAAGTGTCATTTCTTATTGTACTCAACTGATTGGCAGTGTTTCTTCTTAGTCAAGGATGCGAGGGCTAAGAACCTAAAATGTGGTTAAATGGAGAGACCTTTTTTTTTAGCTATATCAAGAATGATTTGCATCCTGAGAGCACCGGCATATCTCCATAAGCGTGCTACTAAATTGTATGACCATATGTTTTAAGACTATCAGAAGTGGACAAAGCCCACGGGACAAATACTTTGCACACAACCCAGATTCTCCATTACCTTACTTTCATTCCTTTAATCTTTATTGCCTTCACAACTGGCTGACTTAATTTGACCCTTTATGGAATGTTGCTGTTAATCCATATGCTTCAGATACACATTACAGCTGCACTCTAATTCACACAGGTTTCGTGTAACTTGAGCATATTTTATGTGGAAATATTTTAGTAATTGTATGTTCTGTAAGTAAACCCGTGTTAATACTTGTTAACTACAAAGTTTATGATACCAATAATACTTCCTACAATAAAATGTTTGTTTGTTTTTTAAGAATGTTTATTTGTAAACATATGTATTCACTATATTAATATGAATTTCTTACCTGGCAATAAAACTGATTCTATGTGAATCCAACTTGCTGGCTCATTGCTAAGCTTGCATCATTGGGACAATTTCTGAGTATTAACCCTCTGGAGCCTCTCACTGCAGCCAGAGTGGTTCATCTCAGCACAAATGATGATTTATTTGACTCTGACGCTGGTAGTCTTGTGAACAAGAGGTTCTTTGGAAAGCAGCTGCATGTTGTATGTGTTATGTATGTGCAATGCTTGTTACAGACAGTGTAACCTAATACACACAAGGCATGCAAGCCTTGCCAAGCTCCTTGTTCCCGGTAAGTCTCCCAGAATCACACACAGCTTGTGTCATTTGATCAGTTAACTACAGTTTTAAGGGAAGGAAAAAAGGTAAGCATGGGCAGGGCCAGATCCTGGCCCTCATGAATCCATGGGAGTTCTTCAATAAGCTTCAGCCACATCCCAGGTTTGGAACTACCCAGTAAGCACAGATGAAACAGCGGTGTATATTGCTTAAAAATTATATATTCATTACAGAAAAACCTGTACACAACATCTGTGTACCAAATCTGCTGGAACAGAAAGTCCTTTACAGGCTTTTAGTACTGCTAATGACTCGTAAACCTGACAATGAACAGAACCTCAGAAAAGAAGAGTGTTTGGGTAGTTTCTTCGCTTTGCTTTGCTGCAATGATATTGGATTAATTTCAGAAGAAATGAAGAATCAGGATACCTACCTTCAGAATCAACTTAGAGCAAATTCGTTAGACAATTTATGATTCCTAGGAAGCCATGACACATTATCAGAGTGAAAACATCAACTCAGAAGTGGCTGGAGTTAGCCACGTTAAACAGTAGAAAATTTTAATTTTCATTATATGCCTTTGTGATTGCCATGAAATAGTTCATAAAAGCCCTACTTCTGGTTACAGGAACATTTCCCTGCCTCAGGCACAACTACAGAAACTACCCTATTCTGCCAGGAGGCTCAGGAGAGATGTATGGGGCACAGCCACAGCACCAGAAAAAACTTGGGCAGCCCTGCAAACCACGGGGAAGCCTGGGGAGCCCAGGGAGTACAAGCCTATCCTACAGTAGACACAACTTACCGTTACAGCTCCACCACCAACCCATCCATTCGCATGCTGTTTCTATCAGCAAATTCCTGACTGGAATTATGGCTGGCAAAAGGACAACGGTTTCGCTGGTAGAAGTGCAACTGCATAGGATTTTGTTCTTCCAGATACATGAAAAAACCCCTCCAACCCCCCTCCCCCCGCATCTGATTTTGTGTCTCTGCATGTTTTTTTCTCTTATGTTAGCCTGAACCTTTTGTCACCATGAGCAAGAACTGCACTGGGTTCCCATAAGCATTTCTTCCATAAGGCTCTTTGCTATTAACACAGATGGACTACAAACAAAAAAAAATGTATTACCAAGAGGTGAAGATGTTCCACATACAGAGCTGTGGAGTCTAAAACTCTAAAGGTTGTCTGTTTTAGACCCCTTTACTCTGGAAACATGTTCTCATCACTAAATATTTTGAGCATGATCCTCAGCTTGCACAAACTGAAGACATAGTGATTTATATAAATACAGGTCAAGTTTCATGACATTCCACACTGTACCTACAAAGTGTCTCCAGGACTCAGACTTTAACAGATCTGGGAAAAGAGTCATGCTTTGCTCTGTTCTTATAGAATGGTTATTGAATTTTGGTTACTAAATAAATAACACTAGTCCACAAATCCCTTTTGCACACAATCCTGTGCAGTTTATTTAATCCTGGTCTCTATGCTTAAATACATGAAGGGCTTCCAGTGATAAATATAGTCTTTACTGTAATTATATCATCTTCCTATTTGGCATGGATAATTTTATTTTGCTAAGAACAGTTATGACAGGAAGCATTGTTGTATTAGATATCATCTCATATATCACCCAGTGCTGACAACGTGAAAATAAGATGAGTACCACATTATTAAAAAGTGAGCATTTTTATTTTTGTGAGTGGGAAAGTCATATTATCATGTCTATTGATTATATATGACTTCAGATAACTTTTGTAATTTATTTCAGCATTAATATAAATACATACATAGTAGTACAGATGCCATGCTAGCTTGGCCAGGAAAGCTGTTTTTAGCCAAAAAAGACTGAATGAAAGTCCTGCTTATTTCAAGTTATACAGCAACTTGGTCTCTGTATTGCTTCTAAAATACCATTACATGGTCAGTAAGATACAGCTTCTAGGATACATTAAAATCCCAATTAAAAAAAAATAAAAAAAAATCCTGTATTAGTTCAATAACAAAGTCTTAAAGGGATAAAATGCTGTTGGCTGTATTAAATATGAGGAACCATTCCTGGTAACTAATCCTCTAGAAATGAGACTGGTTTGGGAGAACAAAATCTGAGTTTACAAGATGTGCATTACATTTACAATACTTGTTATCAGGTTCTGACCATTCTGTCCAGTTGCTGCCCACCTGAAGAGGAGAGATATGCAAGAGGCCGTATTCTGCAGTTCCCATCAGGCTGCCCACAGAAGAGTGCAGAAGACTAACCTGACATCTTAGGATTCAAACTCAAGCTTATGTCTAGTGTCTGCCCATGACGTAAGCAGTGTTTTCTCAACAACAGGCTTACTGTCAAGGGGTGACATTAGAAGAGATGAAAAAAGAGACTGCGCAATGTGAATTTGTCACTGGCAGCTTAGGTTATTACTCAGAGAGCGCACCTCTTGCAGCTAGCACTCAGGCTCTGTTCTAGCAAACTGCACAATCAGCCCAGCTGGCTCTCCTGGTCTACGTTGTGTAGGACCATGTTTAGGAGGGCAATGACAGATGAGGGTGACTAATGAGGGAAGATAAACTTCAATGTTTTATGCTAAACCACTCAATCAATTCATTTGAAAAATGTGACATAATAGCACATTAATCTCAGCCTACAGATGGGAAAAAAAGAGCTGGCAAATGCTATTACAGATAAAACCCCAGGGGAAAACTTTCAATGTAAACACCAACATACAGCTCTAGTTTGAAAAGTGGTTGTAAAAAACAATTCTTGGAATTCACGCTTCATGCTTTAGAGATTTCCAGACTTGAATTGCTCAGCCTGCAAGTAAGCCTCATACCTGCCAACTCAGTCTGGAACATGAGCACTAAACCAGGCTTTTCCTCCCCATCCAGCTGCATTAATGAAAGTCAGGATCAAATTAGGACACTGGTTAAATCCTCTATCTGGACAAAAGTTGCTGTCAGACAAATGCAGCTGATTTGACCTACTAAACACTTCTGCAGAAGGTGCACCATGAAGAATTTGATGCACCTCACTCAGCTGTGCTGGCCCTACCAGGCTAGCAAAACATAAAACAGAGGTATTTGTTGCCAGTGACAACAAATTACACTTTTTGACACTTGAAGAAAATCAGCCCTGACCCTAGTTCTTCCTGTGTCAGAATCTGCCAAATAAACAGTGCCTGAACAGGCCAGGGTCCCCTGGATAGGCCCTCCTCATCCCCAGGACTCCTCTTCTGGCAAGATAATGGTGTTGCTTCAAGAGCAAGGTGTTCTCTTCAGTTTCATCTAAATTTTCACGTTCAGAGTTTAGCATCCCTTTCTGGGAAGCAGAAGCTATGGATTCAAGCTTACCTAAGGCTGAGATAGGTTTAAAATCCCAATCTATCACCACTGCTTTGGTTTCATGTAAGAGAAAGGAACGAGATACTACTGGTACCCAAGTGCATGAAGCAATCTTATAGTAAGTCTGGTCCCTCACAGATGCATGAAGAGGCTCTTTGTACATATCTGCAGGGAACTTGAGGGCAATTTTGCATCCCCCCCAAAAAAAATTTACAAAATGCCTTTTTTTTTTTTTTTTTCCAGTAAAGGTAAAATTCATTCTTTTGTCTACCCAGGGCTTTAACAATACACTCACACTGTTACGCACACAGCTGCACCTTGTCTAAGTCAACACTAGCTTCCTTCACTTAGCAACTTCACCTGCATTCAAATTGTAAGAGACATCACTGCTTGTTAACAGGAGTTGATGTTGCACTGACAGAGTTCATCTTCTGAACCTGCACACCAAGCATTGTATGCATTCCTCACAATAAATAGGGCTGGGAGCACAATAGGCTATCAACAGCGATGATTTCTAATCAAGAGAGAATGTCAGGCAGTGCTGCTGCTCAATCTGAGGTTCAGCGACAAACTAGAACTGAAAAATGAGAATAATTACAGGGCTTTTCAGTGGTCATTGGCAGGGTTATTTTGTCAAGGAGACAAGTCCAAGCAGCAGGTGTGTTAGCGGAGCCACTGCTCCTTCCTGAGCAGAAACAGTTCTTCTTTTCACTGTATGCAGCTGTTGGCCTCATTTTCACACTCTGGTATTTGGACTCACACTAACTTTTTGATCACAGTAGTTATTATTTGAGAGACTTTTGCCAGTGTTAGTGCATATAATTCCCCAAAGTAATTGGTCCCCAGGGGAAAGAGCAATTTACCTGCTACTTACTAGTTCTTTAAGCAACAGAAACATGGCAAAAATACAGTGATTGTGTTCTTTTTCCCTGCCACAGGTGAAGCGAAACTAGATTTTGCCTTGTCCTTACAGGGGTAAGGAAAGAGCTCAAGGATGCCTACTTTTCTGTCTCTTTTCAAGGCAGTGTTATACTTCAGTAGGATTTTTCATACACACTCTGCAGGGGACAGCACTGGCTACTGAGCACAGAGACATCCTGTTGACTTCCTCAACTTCGGGGAATAAAAAAAATCGTGCAATTGAAAGACACAAAGATAGACTGGAGTACCATGGCACCAGTTCTGGCTTTGCCATATGCCGTGGTTCAGTGGCTACTTTCCACCGCCCACTTGAGGAGGTCAGGAGAACTACACGGGATTTTCAAAACGTTCTCCAGTGAACTCCTGCAGTCTTCCTGCGCACCCCCTCACGTCCACTGTCTCACTTGGGCTCTCAGGTTCCATACTGGTGTAATAGTCTCAGACAAAAGCCTTCTCTCCCTGTGTACACACGGATATGCACACACACATTTTACAGGATATTCTACATTGGTCACTTGACCTCTGGAGCCTGACTCTCTAAAACATTTGTGTTTGCAACACCGTCAAAGAGCAACACTGATCTGGAAAATCCAGGTAACCACCTCGCTACATTTTAGGGGCCTTACATCTATTCTTAAGATGGGATCTACATCCCTAATTTACTTTAGTGTTTTTGAAAATGAAATACTAAAGAATGTGACATTCGAAAGAAGAGACAGACTAAACTTCAGGGATGAAAAGTGTCCTTCAAGGCTGTAATGTATTTTACCATTAGTGCTTGGGGAATGATAATACTAAGAGTGACAGAGAGCAACTTGACAGGATCCATTAGGGCAGAGACAGCTCGTGTATGCTATTATGCGCAAGATGCTGCACAAGTCTGCCTATGCAGAGCAAACTGTTCTGGTTTTTATTAACAGTGATTTATGAGTTTAGGTTTTTTTCTGTTCCAAGAGATGCATCTAAAAAGCACAAGGCTAAGAGTGCTTATAACAAAGGTGCCCTGTTGTCCACAGCAAGAGACACAACGTTGTACAGCATGACTCTAACAGCAAAAGGCCTGATCCTGTACTCCTGAGTTAGTGGCAGGCTTGTCACTATGTGGAAGACTGAAACCCACAGACAACACATTCACTCTTTGATATGCAAAATTTTTTAGGCTCCACTACAGGTCTTTTTTTTTTTTTTTTTTTTTTTTTTTCAATCAAACACCAACTAAATGATATGGGAAAGGAAATGCAGCAGATACACAACAGGCTTGCACAGATCTGGACTCAGCCACTGCTGAGAGTGCAATTCAAGAAAACAATGGCTGTAACATTGCCTTCTAGCAAAATGCAATTATCCCCCAGGATCTTATCTGCCTGGTTGTCTTGTAACTTTGACACAGCTCATAATGCGTAGGGAAATCTCAGGGTGTTGTTTGGCTTCAGTGTCCACATTCAAAGTCCTTCTGAAAGACAGCTACTACAGCCAACAGGATACTGAAGTCTGCATGAAGGCAAGTGTAAAACTTACCACTTCCTACAAACACCATCAAAATATATTGAATTCTGAGGCCCAGTTCCAATTTCCTTGTGATTTGCTGCCTAGCTGCTTAAAAACTCCTGCCTTAGACTCTCTTTATCTTCTTTGATGTTTAGTTAATATTTGGCTACTTACCTATTAAGATATTTTTCATGTTTCTACACAAAATGAGTGCCACACTGAATACTGGTGTTCCTCATGCTGTTACTTCACTGTGTACAATTTTTTTATTATTATTAATGATTTTATTAGGTGAGATATCATTCTCCAAAGACAGCAGTATTAGATGAGTATTCTCACCTCTTTTATCACTACCACACTTAGTGATAATCACAGTTCAGTTATCTGTGGTGTTGCACTTGACAGGTTAGAAAAATGTACTTATTTAAAAGCTCCTATATACACTACTAAAACTATTCTGCAATTTTAAACATGGTTATTTTCATAATAGAAACAGAATGCACATGTACATGCAACAAGATTGTGTCTGTGTGGAGTGTGAGGAAATAGGTGGGAGAGAGAGGTTGCTACACTTAAGTAAAGAGATAACATCAAGTCTTTTACTAGCTCAAATCCCATTCCCTGTATCTATAATATTACGGCCTCAACCACTGTATAATAATACTTTCTCATATAAAAGTACTACAGAAGTTGAAGTGTAGTCAATGCATTTAATCAACTTCAGGGAAAGATGAAGTTGACTTTCCAATACTTTCTATTATATTTGTTCACTCTTCAACAGTGACATTTTAGGATGGGTCACAGTTTCAGAAAAAGATAAGATACAAAACTGCATAGCTGTTCTTTGTAAAACATTACAGTAATCAGTAGCCTTGAAAACTCTTTTCTATTGTCTTATCTGAAAATGGAAGGAACAGGAACAGGTATTGCACCTCATACACATACAAACAAGGAAAGAATCAAGACAGCAAAAACACAGACAAGACAGCACAGCGTGCAACACCTCCTGTTAATGTTGTCAGCATTACAGAACACTCGGCAAGGAGCAGATTACCAACGTTAACAGAAGCAAGCCTGCATTAATAGGTTAAAGCAGACAGAGGGCATTACAATATAAGGACGTAATGTTATTTTTTCCTCTCTCCTCTACATTGGCTTTGGGTGGTTGTTTCTGTTTGTCTGTTGGACTTTGGGTTTGTTAATATTAGAATGGCCATACTTGCGTCAACAAACCGAAAACTGAGGAAAAGACAGATTATTAAAAAAATCCACTAGATTAAGAGAAAGGTTACAAAATTTAAGAGGTGACTAAGGCTTCGGTAAGAAAAAATACATAGAATTGACAGTGCTGCCTGTTAATAACTACAGAAGTTTTACACCATCTGCTAATTTCCCCTTTGTCAGCTGCACAAGGGAACCACATGAAAGATACCATAAAAAGCAGAGGTATTTTCTCCCTCCTGGAGATCATAAGCCTCCAGAACCTTTGGCATATATGTTCACTTACGCTCAAGCTGTTAAGATATACAAGTGAGAAGAGAACTGGTATTTTTATCAATGTGGAATAGCAGCTGAGACAGACAACACAACCTCTGCAGAGGGACATATCCATATGTTACCCAATAATGAATGCTAGAAAAACAATACAGTGTTGGGGCTTCTCTTGGAGAACTCTATTCAAAGACATTTTAACTAGAGGTCAAAAAACCGTTATCCATAAAGACTCTGCAAAAACTGACATAGCATGAGATCTTGGAAAAAAACACTTGAGAAATACATGCTCTACATTAATCCCCACACCTGCTTCTGTTAGCCACTTATGACACACACTACCTCCTGCCAAAGCCCTGCTATCCATATTCCATATTTCTTGATCTTTTCTGTTGCCTAGTAAAGGTTTTTGAATTTGCTGCCAATTCAACCCCTGAAGCACAGATGGGAATAAAAAACACCTTATCTCCTAGCATACTATTCCATATCATGTTTTCTACTATTTTCAAGCTGTACAATCTCTCAAGCTGTGTTACATGCCTTTTTCCCTTGGGAGGCTGTTTCACACACAGAATCCTAATATCCCTTGTGCATATTGCTGTATGCAAGGCTTGAAGCTGTGATAGAGAAAGGAGCCCTCTGCTCTCATCTGTTTTCATCTCAGGCAGAAGAATTTCCAGAAAGCGGTTTTATAGGTTTCTCATCCAAAACTTCAGACTGAGTTGCTAGCAGGGAAGGCTTTTTTGGCACTCTGTTGGTGAGCATAGAAAGTGTCTCCTGGAGCATCCTGATCAGAGGTGCAGATTTCTATCCTGAAATCACCCAGTGACAACTTAAAAGTCAGCTGGTCATTTCTAATGGTAACACTGTCAATCAAAAAGACGGCAAGTAGCCATAGATATCATACACTTTATCAAGACTTACGATTCTGGCTTGTGTCACATTTTCATATGAAATTTGGGAAATGTGGGTTAAATTAGTCTACAGTAAAGTACAACCATAATGGAACAACATAGTTTTCAGTAAGATTCTAATAAACCACAAAGAGGAATCAAGCAACATTCTTCAAAAGTTTACTTTAAAATATGAAAACTTATTTGTATTTCATTGTCTAAGTCAGTAAGGAAACTTATTACATTTACAGGTAAGTCCCATCAGCTTAAAAAAGGAAAGCAAAATAAGAATCAAAAAGTGTTCACCATATGGCATGGTGGTATGAAATAAACAGGGTGGAGCACTGAGAACTAATGCGCTGTATCATATACATGGAGTTGTTATATATTATCGGTAGGAATAACAGCATAGATGTAGAAGTTTTAGAATAACAGCTCAGGCAGCAGATCTGCCAAACACAGGGCTGGGAATTACAACACTATACAAACTGACTATGAATCAAGAAAATCAACAGGCCAAACAGGAAAATCACATAATCTTCCCACACCGCTCAGATGTAAAAAAGTCTCAGCCAGAATACTGTGTCAAGCCTTCCAGAGATATAAGGGTCTGCTGGAGAGTACAAGGGAAGAGAAAAATCAGTAAGGTTATTGTAACCAGTTATTAAACAATCAGTATGAATAAGCTGTGAGGAAAACAATGAAAAAACTCCAGTTGTTTATGCTACAGAACTGACAACTGAAGAGAGATGATACGTCCAGATAATTTGTAACAAAGAGTCTCTAAAAAGAGGATAAAACAGTTCATGTGTAGTGGAAACAGAACACTGAGTTCGGTCTCTTCTCCCCGGAGAAGTGAAGGCTCGCAAAGGACATCCTGATAGTATTCTGGTACTTAAAGAGTTGCTACAAAGAGGATGGAGACTCTTTCTTCACGAGGAGCCACATGGAGAAGACACGCCACAGTGGGGTACAAGTTTCACCAGAAGAAGTTTCATCTCGACAGAAGAAACAAATTTTTTTACAGTCAGAACAATCAATTAATGGAACAATCCCCATCACTGGATGTTTTCAAGATGCAAATCGACAGCATGCTAGATAATCTCATCTAGGCTCCTTTTTCCGTGAAAGGTTGGACCAGATGGTCTTTCAAGGTCCCTTCCAACCTGGGTTATTCTCCAAGTTTTCAGCTTCTCCACAGGCAATGCAGGTAAGGACTAACTTTTATAAACATTGGTGTTGACACTGGTCCACTGATATTTAACAAACATAGGTGGGGTTTTTTTAGCTGTTTGCACTATGTATACTTTAGAAATACAGTCCCCTTCAACAAAGATCTTGTATTTGAAGTAGAATTACCTATCAGACAGAAACTAACATTAAATGAATTTCAAGGGTTTTCTCGATTTACACTACAGCAAAGTCAGTAATTGCACCCGTGATTCTCTTCTGTTCAGTCAGGCGTCTCCTCCCCAGAACATCACTGTGCTCTAGAAGGCTGATATTCTGCCACTCCTTAGAGAGTCCCATTTCAATCATTTATCTCAATGGACTTCAGCATTTTCCTAATAGAAGGTGGCAGAGACTCCAACAGCAATTTTAGAGTTCTGCTATTTGGATCACAGCATTTGTGAGAACAGTGCAAACGTGAAACCAAGGAGGATCAAAGCTTTGTTACTTTAGAGAGTATTTCTTCCTTTTATTCAGAGAAAAGACAGCTATGGAGAGACATGATTACATGGAGAGACATGATTACATGGAGAGACATGTATAGAGTTGCTGAAAAGAGGAAAATAATATACCCCACTGGAGACAGAAAAAAAAATATTCTAGTTGGTGTAAGGACAATTTAGTCAAGAATTAGAAGAAAAACCTTTTGAACAGCATGGAATGACAAGCAGTGAAATGGGTTATATGAAGGCTGAGGAGTTTCCATTACTAAAGTATTTTAAAGAAACATTGAACTGATTCTGTCAAGAATGATTTGGATATGGTTGAACCTTCCTGAAGAAGAAAGATGAACCAGATGATCTTTGAAAGTCCATTACAACTCTTCTATTATTTTTTTTTCAAGGCCCACAGCAAAGATGGGGCAGAAAGTCTGTTCCCCTAGGAATGAGTTTTTTCTCATATTTATCAGTTAGCAGCAGATGAAACCTGTAATTAGTAGCAAAAAGGTATCTGAGGTTTCCCCAAAATTCGGTGTTGGTACACTGCAATTGCAAATCAGTGCATAATGTTCCCTAGACAGACTTTACAGCAACTAAAAGTGCATATATTTGGACACAATATAGACTGTCTGGAAACAGAATCCTGAGGCACGAACTATTTTACCTGTGTTATTATGTATTACCAATATCATCTTCATGCATACATTTGACAGTAGCTCCTTCATTCCATGTCCTTACCTGGCCAAAATCCTGATGGATGATGTGATCTCAGAGGTAAGGAAAGAACCTGCTACCATCTGAATAAATCATGCCTCTGAATTCCAAGAATGCATTTAAAAGGGTTGAAGAGTAGAGAAGGGAGGTAGAAAGGTTTTGAACTAAGAAATAAGATTAGGCTTCCAAAAAACCTACATTTCGTTTCCCAGTTTGAAATGGCCTTCCTACATCATTTAGGATTAATCAGTTCCTTTTTTTGTGGTATGAGTTCCTTTAAGATGTGGGGATAAAAATAATGGATCTGTCATTTGACTGTCAGTTCCCTGGAACAAATAGCCTAACCCATAGTATTTAAGAGGGAAAGGAAAGGAATATATTCCCGGTAGCTCCCAGTAGAATTCATATACAAACTCTAGTCATGCCTGGGAATGCACAGGGTTAAAGTTCCAAACAGAGAAGTTCACTGAGAATTTAGGCAATGATGTCACTGTGACCACAAGTTGGCCTTAAGATAAATAAATGGGTTTTCAGTCCTCCCTGCAGTCATTTGCTGTCCCTTGGCACCAAGATGAAATCATAATGCTTTGTAATTACAGATAAAAGCTATTTGACACGAGAGCTCTCCAAACAAGCCAAACATCCTGGAAAGTTAAAAAAAAAAACAACAACCAAAAAAACCCCAACAACTTGGTTGCATGCTCATCCTCCAGATTTGAGTATAACCATCAAGACAATTTTCTTATTATTAGCAGCTGTTCAGAAATCAGTACTAGATTCATTAGTTAAATCAGCAGGCTTTCCCAGACAAAAACAAAATTACAGAAAGAGAAGGATTTGAGAACAAATTAGCCAGACTCTAACAATATCACAAACACAAAACTCTACAGCTCTTGCATGTAGAAATTACACAAAAACGAATCACACAAACAAAAAATATATTCCAAGCATAACTGAATGTGTGTGAACTTAAAGTGGAACCTCACATTCTTTTGACAGAACAGAGGATGAACTAACTTACTCAGGCAAAGAGAGAAAAATTACAGAGATACAACAGAAAAAAAATAAGGAAATGTTATGCACTGCTACATCTATAATCTAAAAACAGCTCTAAATATTTGAGGAAATGTTGCCGTCACCTTAACAAAGGACAGGATGAGAAAATGTGGCCTAGAGTCTATTTTCCTAAGCCAAAATCATAGTACATATGTGAAAATTCTTAATAATTACCACTGTAGCCACTGTTATAATAGTTCCAAACTAGTTTGGGGTTTGTTAGTGGTCCATAGGCAACAGCATAGGGCTCACTGCGCTGCGAGGCCAACTCTGAGGGTTAATTCTGCAAGTCTTTACTTTTTCAGGCTGGTTCTGAGCTCTAGGGAGCTACCTACATCAGACCCGTGGCTGCAGCAGAGACATTTGTAAAAACTAGTGAGACTGACAGAAGATACTTCTTTCCTCTTTTGGGAAACTCCAGCAATCCAGGCTATTGCTATTAACCCAGTACAGAGAAAAGCACTGTAAAATAAATAAAATAATATAAATAAATGTAAAATTTAAATGTAAAATAAATGTAAGTTGAATTTTTATCAACAGTACAGATGTGCATGTAAAACACATAGCCCAAACTAGTGAGACTGACAGAAGATACTTCTTTCCTCTTTTGGGAAACTCCAGCAATCCAGGCTATTGCTATTAACCCAGTACAGAGAAAAGCACTGTAAAATAAATAAAATAATATAAATAAATGTAAAATTTAAATGTAAAATAAATGTAAGTTGAATTTTTATCAACAGTACAGATGTGCATGTAAAACACATAGCCCAAAGTCATACTTATAAAGCACGCCTGTATAAATTTTTATTGATTAAGTAGAAAAACTGTTTAAAAATATAATTGGAAGCACCTTACATTTGCAACAGAAAAAAACCAAGCATTAATTATTTTCACAGTGAGTTCACCATTAGGAAATGAGGACCACATTAGGAAATTCAAATTAGCCGTAGCTGTGATTATTTTAGTTTTATCCCTTAAGCCTTTTCTAAAAAATTTTAAAATACTGACTTTTCTAGGATGAACCATTTCCTCTCAAGTATTTTATTTTTTTAAATATGACATACTTTGGCCCAAATAATACAAACTACAGATGTGACTGCAAATGTGCATCTGAAAAAAGGTAATCATTACTTAGTCTAGAACTTTATTCTAGGACCTTTATTCTCATTTGTACTGGTGAAAATCCATCTCCCTTGACAGACTGTGGGAGAAACTCCTAGATATGCCAAGGAAACATCATATTTCTTTTTATTTTTTGTTATTATTACCACACATAGACAACCATACTCCATAAACACTCTAGACCTGGTTGAATGCAATTACATACAAAATAGAAAAAGCCCCCCTACAATTCACTCTGCAACTTAGAGATAGCTTGTTGATCTCATTGCACCACAGAATTCATCACTTAATATTTATAAATGTAAATGTAAAACAAATATCCAGCTTATTCAGGAAGTGGTGATACTTGCTGACTAATGTGGGGAATCATAATTTAAAGAGTCTATATGCATGAGCTTGACTCTTGAGCAGAAACAGATTGCTAAAAGGAGTACAAATTGGATTAATATTTTAAAAATCATTGTAAATTCTAGACAAACCTAGTAAAACACTTCATCACTGATACCAGCAGGATCACTTCAGAGGCATTTATTTCACGAGGAGGCACCATCATGACCAAGTGTAATCCTTACAGATACTTTCCTACTGACCTCCATGAGGATTAACTCACACCCGGTGGCTCTTACTCAGCAAGGTGTTTAAGCACATGCCTTATATCTGGCAGTTGTCTGATAGTTAAGGGTAGAGGCTCTGGACTTAAAGCTACACATGTTCTTAAGCATCTTACGGCACAGGGCTCTATCTGAGAAAATACCTTTTTGAAACATGTGGAGTTCCTTAAATCAAAAGGACAGCATCTGAGTGTGCTGGATTACTTAACCCAATTCAACTGCTCTCTGCATACTGAGCTCAGTTTCTGGTAGAGCTGTTTTGCCCCACGTTGACTTCCACAGCAAGTTGCTTGTGTTGCAATAACTGTTCTAACCTCAACAAAAAGAAGAATTACCGAAGATGTTTTATTCTGTGGTCTACCATACTATCTGATGTTGCACTAATTTTATTAATTATTTACATAGAGTATTAAAGTAAGATATAGCAGGAAATCCTAGCTTGCATATTAAGTTATTTCCATTTCTTCATGTATCATTTCCCTTTTCCAGTGGGCACTGTCTTCTAAGCAAATGAAACTATAAAGTGGTAAGACAATTGCAGACTTATCAGTATTACTAAATATTATTTTTCTCTCTTTTTTTTCTTTTTTAATAAAATGCCATTCAATAATCATTTGAAAAGGAAAAAAGTAAGGAAAAGGGAGAGCAAGCATTTAACTACAAAAAGGGAGAGTAAAAGTGAAGAGCCTTTTTTCAAACTATATCCATAGCTAGTCCTAGTTTTCTGAAAAAAATGGTCGCTGGTAACAAGTGGTGGGTTTTAAAAGGCCTGAGCAACTTAAGGTGATCTGGGATATTGTTCCTGTTTCTGTATCATTTTCAATTTGTATGAATTTTTCTTTTTAGCAATAGCTTCTTAATCTAAACAAACCTGTTTTCAGATTAGAAGTACACATCTTCTCTACTAGGGAAAATTATTACTATAGCATCAACCAGAAGAAGGAACTGCACCATACATAAATACATTCAGAATGATCAATCTCCTAATTCTCTGTAAAAGTGATGCATGGTATGGGGTACATTGCTAAAAAATGTGTAAGGAAGAGACTCTCATTTTAGCATGAGATTTTTCTTCAACTTCTTTTATGGCTACCAAACTGAAAGAAAAGCTGCATTCTGATCCTGGAGGGAGCTTCCTCAACTGAAATTCATGAAATCATGTTCAGTCAGGTCATAAAAGATAGAGGTTTGGGTTTTTTTCATCATTTTTTTTTATCATCCTCTGCAACTAATAATAAAGATAAGCAGCCTGTCATAACAGTCCCCTAAGAACAAGTTACAGCCTTCTAACTAGCCTGTGAGCTTTTATACATGAAGTTCCTCTTGATTTCAGTATTAGCTCTGTGTTTTTAAAGGATGAAATGTTGCCTTTAATAAAATGTTTTCACTTCCACATATTAGCCATAGATGAGCTCTTTGCGATTTTCCCTCGCCATACTTTATCTTTCTTTACGTGGCTTTATGCAGCTTAAGTGCACTCTCCCGCTTTGTAAGCACCAGCAGAATATACATCATTGGATAAAACATCATCTCCAGTTTTAGTGGAAGGTTGCAATGAAGACAGATATTTCATAAATGTCTAGAAAGAGGGATAGCAAGTCAGACAGAATTAAAAAAAATAGATACTATCAATCTACATAATATAATTCCCTGTCAAGAAACGGGCTATCTTAAGTGCGTGTAAACAGCAATATTATTCATGGTTACACCACAGTGTAGTTGCTTGCTGGATCTGAATGAGGTTCCCCTGAATATAAACGAAGAGACAAAGTGAAGATAAAAGAAGCAGCTGAAGCTAGAAACCAGAAAACTTAAAACAAAAATGATCCAGTCAGACACAGCTCCTTTTATTGTGTGTGTGAATAGGAACAACTATTAAACCAACAGATTTATAGCACTAGCCAGAGTGAAGAACAATGCAGAATGAAAACTGTTTCTCAGTTATGTTCTGCCAATGTGCCTCAGCCTTGACACCCAGCATTACTGCCAGGGGAACCCTAAGCCTCTTTTAAACAGAGTCTTGAAATGGCTTTGAACTGTATCAGAAGAACTGGTGATTTTCAGGAAGACAGATGATTGCAGAACCCTCACAAATCCATACCCCTTTGTGTTGAGGGAAATCTAATACCTAGGTCACTCATGCTAAAAGCACCAACCAGGCCTGCCACATCTTCAGCATGTTGTTTATTAACTGAAAATTCTAACAAGAAACAAAAGATAATTTAATCTGCCACTGTCAGTGTGTTGCTGTGATTTGGAGTGAACCCAAGTGAGTAGCAATGTTCAACGTGTAATTCCCTTGTTCTGAAACTAGAGCAATAGGATTATGCCTAAACCTTTTCAAAAATTAGCTGCTGAAAATGCAAAAAGACGAATATGTGAGGTGATCCACCTGAATGTATTCCTATATCATACTGGGACCTGATCCACTACACTCTCAAGAGGCAGAAACCAGCACAGAAACTGTCATGAAACCCTGACAATAGAAAATATGTCCCAAGGTAGCTTGAAATGAGAAGTCAGCCTCCTTTCTGGTAGCCAGTACAGAGATGATGGGAGACTTGACATGGTTTTAAAACAACAAAAAAAGAGCAGCCCTCCTACTATCAATGAAAACAAACAGGAAAAAAAGACACTGCTTGTCTTGGCACTTGGACTTTGGATTCCTCTGGACAAATCAAGGCTGTCTTCCTCCAATATGGACATTAGGACAACGTTAATAACAAAAGACAGCAGCAGAGACTAAGCTGAAGGGGCAAAAGAAACTTTACTCCACCCCAAGACAACCACACTGGAGATTGCAGCGTCAGACACAGAACAGTGGGTACATTACCTATCTGGCCAGTCCACACCACAGCTGAATTTATACAGAGACTAGCCGAGCTGGACACAGTTTTCCCACTACTCTCCCACCTCCTCCACCAGAGAAAGAGCTGAATTCATATTAAGAAAAGGCAGACTCAGACATTGGCATTATGAAATAATTCTGAAATACTTCTGCTGCAGGTATTTGCGCTTTAAAAAATATTTTTATTTTAATTTTCTAAATTTAAAAATGAAATGTTATTATATGGAAAATTTGGATGGTCATTCCTCTGTTTAATAAAGACTGATGAATCTGAAACATTCTAAAAACCTGAGTTGAAAAGTAATTCTTAAATGGCATTTCCCCATGAATGTTTTGTTTTGACATCTAGGCAACATTTGGCTATAGCTTTTTTTCCTTGATAAATGTACAATTGACTCCAGCTCCTGCCATAACAGTATTAATATCTGAAACTGTCTCCATGTGCATGCTGAGTACCTAAACAGGGTGCTCTCTTCATGAAAGAGTAAAGCAGCTCATATACATCTAGCCTTCTTTCAACCTTTTGGAAATAAAAGCAAACTTTTGAAAATATTTGAAGGATTCTAAAATTACAGTAGCATACACATTGGGCTCAACTTAAAATTTAATTTTTCTACTTTTTTAACTCCAGTTGTACTTATTTCCTTGATTATTTGTATGGCAAACTGTGGGTTCATTCACTGTGCATTGTTAGCTGTCAACTGAAATGACATTTTGTAGTATTCAAACCTAGACATAGCCTCCTTCTCTAATGACAATAAATACTTATTTAGAAGTTTCAGAGATTCAGTTTCACAACTTATTTAACTATAGTGGGGAAAAAGGAAGCCAAAGACATTTTTATATCAATACTTGCAGAAATTACTCAGTGTACTTCAGACTCTATGTATTACAATTTTGATCACAGCAGATTATTTGCATAGTGTCATCTTCCAAAAATATAAAAGTTACTTATAAATACAACTATAATTGGAGCTTAAAAAGGTCTACGATTGTTAAAAGAAAAAAAAAAAAAGGAACTGACGCCAATCTTACTGAGCAAAGTTGTCATTTTGGGATTTCAATGCTTTCAAAACTTGCTGTGCTTAAAACAAGACATTTTATGGCAGATGTGTTTCCCAAACTTAGTTTTCAAATGCTGAGGTTAATTTTAATTTTATTCACTCAAATGTTAAATCTTGGACAAACATTGTTAAAAAGATTAAATCAAATCAGGCATAAAAAATTCAACAGAAACACCTGTGCCATCTACAGACTAGTAACGTTTGAATGAATACATCTAGAATAATATCTATTATTAAAGCATTACAGATAGCAAATGTTTAACCAAGGAGATAATCCTGAAGCAGTCCAACAGAAAGACAGGGTCAAGGGGAAAAACACCACTTAAACAGTAAAATAAGAATAGTACAGGATCACCCCAAATCTTGTTTCTCACAATGGGCAGAGAAGCTCATAAGTAGGAGTAGTTTTGAGAATAGTATAAGAACAGGTGAAACATACTTACCTTGCACTGCTTTCCAGTAGTTTGCAGTTCAGGATCTCCTGAACCAAGTATGACATCTTTCTATTCAATAATTCTCAGTGGATTCTTTTTTCTTTCATTACGTTTCCCAGTCACTTTTTACACATGTAAATTTTTAGGACCCTCCACAACCTGGAGAAAGGCATTCTATAACATTTTGTATTGTATGAAGTATAAGTCCTTTCTGCTTGTTTTGCATCTACCTCCTGCTAATTTTATTTGATGCCCTCTAAGCTATTTGAAAGATCAGTTGTATTTAGGCTGAGATGAAGTTGCGAACATAAGATTAACTATTCTTTATGGAACTTTACATCTGTTTATTTCGTGTGTTGTCCTTATATTTGATGCTTCGTAAATGAAAAGTCTTGTATTTTAAAAGGTGATTTAATTAAAGCTTAGCATTCCAAGAAGACAAAAAAGGGAGGAGTGCAGAAATGCTACTATAGAAATACTGCAGAAAGCTACACAGAAACGGGAACAGACAGGGCCATTCTGTCTCCTAAACCTACTAGTCCCATAGGATCCTAGTCTAGAGCTTTTCCACTCATGATCCACAGACATCTAAGGGCCTATGGGCTGCTTCTACAACCTCAGGAAGAGCTAATTAAGAGAAGCAAGTGTCTCATCAATAGTTTTAAATCTATTACGGAGAGGTCCATGTCTCTTAGAAAAATCTAACCTGTGATTTAAAAAAGACTGAAAAAGCCATTCTAAAACCCATTCTAGTCAAAGCAGAGCAGACAACAGTGTGGCAGAAATAGTCATTAAGCTTGCTGAATCACAGGGAGACTAACGAGAACTACAGTGCATCATTGTTTTAATATATAATTGCTAAAGGATCTTTTATTCAGAAGGGGACATGACCTTTCCCTTTCACCGATCAGGCTGTACAATGGATCTTCCCCAATGTCAGGAAGCTCACAGAGATGGTAATGCTTTCCTCTTGATTTTGCTGCAAGTCCCCTCTCACTCTCACATACATCCACCTGAACAGGGAGTTACTTGAGAACAGATGTGAGTTTAAACTTAAAAGCAAGATGTCCTGAGCAAGAGAAACAAGTTTAAGGCTAAAGATCACAGAATCATAGAAATGTTTGGGTTGGAAGGGACCCTAAAGACCATCATCTAGTTCCAACCCCCCTGCCATGGGCAGGGACACCTTCCGCTAGACCAGGTTGCTCACAGCCTCATCCAGCCTGGCCTTGAACACCTCCAGGGATGGGATATTTACCAGTTCCTTTGGTTGCCTTCCTTAACTTCACCATTAAAAGCAGAGTCAAGTGGCTCTTATAAACAAGTTTGTTTTCTAATGCAACACTGACATGACTGATAGGAGAAATGACAATATTCAAGTCAATGCAATGTAAGTTAATTAGCTGCTAAAGAGCTTCAGGATGTCAGACTTTAAACTATTAAGATAAATTTTCCCCCTTTTCATTAAAATAACCCAAAATCTGTAATGTCCTTGTTTCCAAAGATCTCTGATGGGAATGAGAATTTGGCAGTAGTTCTTTAGCTGTCAGCCAAGTCATCAGGCATTGAATGCTATTTTAATAATGGATAAATGGCAACAGATTTAAAGTCAGCAGGTATGTAACCTAGGGACATAGAAGAATTAATTAAATCAGTAAAGGCAAGCAGAAGCTCAAGAGGAAAAACCTGAACAAGAATTTGGGAAGTGCCGATAAGGCTTGATTTTCTCTCTCCACAGCTTGTGCCTCCAGCAGTTCAGTCCCTAAGATGCAAGAGAGCTGTGAAATGAGCTATCAGAACATTTGTCAATCACTGGACAAGCTTTATCATGGTCAAAAGGTACTTCTAGGGCCTGCAGGAAAATAATGGAATGAATATATGAAGTAGGATTATCAGTGACTAAGCAACCGCAGTTGTGATTATTGCAGCAAAGAGGCTTAAACAGAAGGGAGAGAGTGATAATGGATAAGTTAAGGATTATAATTCTTACTCTCTTTTAATTTCAGAAACTTTTTTTTTGTTTCAATTGCATTTGCTAATTTCCATGTTACAAGAGACTTTCTGAATTATGGAGGGAAGGAAGACCATTCTGCAAAGAGTTAATTGAAGCTAGACCAGGTGGTGCTCTTTTTAATCCCAAATCCAGGGTTTTGAAAGTTACATAGGCAGACAGAGACACATATTTTTCACTGGAGAAGCCTGTTCCTCTTTGAAGAAGAGGAGATACAGAAGGCGAGAAGAATAACCTAGATTCAGAAGAAATCTGATAGTTGTCTCATTTATTAAATTATCAGTAAAAACAAACCTAAGGAATGTCTTAAGAGTACACAAAGTTGGGCATTTATTTTGTGTATATATTTTTATAGACATATATACAAAGTATGTATGCGCTTTGTGTGGAAGCAACTTGTTTCATGCATGGAAATACAATTGAAAACTCACCAAACTGTCAATTATCTAGAGTCTGTTATTGTTAATGGTCTAAGCAAGAATGACTGGTAAATGAGAATTAAATTCCAACTTTGGTCTAAATAATCTGTACCTTATCCATTCAATCTGCAAGCAGATGAGACACATCAGTACTTGTTCTCTGGATATAAATCTTTCACCTTACTATCATGCGAAGAAGTGTTTTCCATCTGGTTAATCAATATGAAAGATAAATGCTGTCAGGTCCTTAGGTCAAGTGAAATCATATGAAGATGATGGTTAAATGGAAGATACTTAGTTGCTCATGCTCAAATGTGTTCTACAGAGCCAAAACCACTAGCCTGAAGCAGGAGTTTGTGTGTCTATCTCTACTTATTTTTATCATATGAATGTAACACTTCTGAAAGGATTTGGCTTCATACCAACTTTCAGCAGTGCAAGAGCAACACAAAGAAGTTGGTTCCACTCTTTAGAAATGAGGTGGAACACAGAGAATAGGGAATGGAGTACTCTAGTAGTAAGAGAAATATTTGTCTTATACAAACAGAATGTTTTTAAGATTTTATATGTTCAGAACCTGACTGATCATTACAACTTCTTGAAAATCCTTGCATTATATTCATTACCTCTTCTGTCCTTGATTTACACACATGTATAAACAAAACAGAAACATAACCTTAGCAAAGAAGTAAATAGAGCATTATAAAACAGCATCTGAAAATTCAGTTGGGTTTTCAAAGCATTATTACTCCATATTTGTTTTATTACTAGCAATAGATAAAACGCGTATCCAGTTTTAGGATATGTGGACCACACCCTAATCTGCATTCTTAGTGAAACTGAAAGTGATCTAGAACCCTAGTCTGGAAAGGGGTCTTGTTTCCCAAGTTTTGAGGAAGTGGAATAGGTGTAATGGGCAGACCAGCAATGGAAAGAGCTACCTCAGAGTGACTAATGCAACCACCTCAAAAATACCAGAGACAGACTACAGATTTCCACAAGAAACCTTTTCTTAGATCCTTGCAGAAGTTCAAATGACAGATATTTTCCATTCTCTTCTCCATACCTTAATGTGCAGTCAGAAGAGGATTTTTTTCATTATGTTACTTTTCTATAAAGCCCTCAAACTGAGGAAGAAGTTCTACGCTACAGTTATTTAATTTATTCATGAAATATTTTGCATTTCATGCTACCTCCCCCCAAATAACTCCATGCAAAATTAGCATGAAAACTGGTGTTTGAGAAAGGTATTTCAGATTATTTGCACTGCACTGAAAACCTAGCTGAATCATGAAATTCACTTAGGCTTTGATGCTGAGAGTCTAAAAGAGTTTTCTCACCAGTAGAAATCTTGTATTAGTGAAGAATTCACCTAGAGAAAACTAGATCAAAACAACTCCAAGTGCTAATTATGTTCTGCATATGAAGTTGCCCCATCTTCATAAGCACAAATAGTGGACAGATTTTTTTAATAAACAACTTCTCTAACAGGAAATTAGAAATGTACATCCCTATTGAAGAGAAAATAACAGCAGAGCTCATTTTAAATTCACTGAAAACAATCAAGCAGTTTAGTCAGAATGGAAGAAGGACACATCAGTTACAGGGGACTTGTGCATTAGTAGCAAACCTGATCTGCATAGGCATGTTGTACAGATGTCTCTAGAGTCCAAGTTAGATGAAACAAGATGTGACAAAATGGAAGAGCTGCAAATGGAAAGACTGAAAACAATTGTGAAAAAGTTCAGTAGACTTTCTGCAGACTAATAAATCACCTGGCAAGTATGTGATCAACACACATGGGAATTCCCAGAGCATAACAACAAGTAGATAAATTGGGTGATACAATTTTGCTAGTTCTGCTGCTACAACTGGAAAGCAGACATTCATCCTGGTGATGACAGTTATACCCTCTGGCCATCACCACTAATTAAATCGCTATCTTTCCTATTCCATTTTTTCCCTAGATATGGATGTGATCAACAGCAGAACAATATAAAGAAGGAACATGAAAATAGATTTAGGTAACAATTTTAAAAGCAAAGTGAGGTAGCCTGAGATATTAATGCAATCCCTCGGAAAACAAAGCATGTTTCTGCCAGGACAACAAGTGCAACAGTGTGTGAGGTGATGTGTGTATGACCATAATGTTGTAATTGAAACCTGATGCTTTTCATAACTCCTAAAATTGCTAGAAAATTGCATAGCACACATATAAATGAGAATAGTTTATGGACAGTATGTTTATCAGTAACGTATTGTCTACAGGTTGTTACAAGTTACAGTACAGCCTGTCTCAAAATTAGGGTTGATTCTGTTTCAAATACTCAGAGCAGTTGTCACATTTTCTCAGAAAAGACAAGCACACTTTGAAAAACAAATCATACTCACATTACTTATCCAAAACCAAGGTCCAGCCTAACGTTTATAAAGTTCTGTGTGCATCATGGAAGCTGCATTCCAGGGCTCAAACCCTCTCCTACCCACCTCCATGCATTTCCAATGAGAAACACAAAAGTTAAAAAGGAAAAAACAAATTAAAATACAGCACGTAGAAAAGATACTAGCATATCTTTATGGCTCTTAAACTACAGACTGAATAATACAACAGACAGGACAAAGTTTCAGCTGAAGTAATCTACCTAAGGTCAATTCCCTTTTCTAAGTGCCACACATTGCTTTTCTGGAGTGGCTTGTGGATACTCTTGCATACACTACCCCTCCCGCAGGCCAGCTCAGATGCCAGTCACTGCTGGACACAGTTCACTCCTCAGATGCCCTGAAAAGCTTGCGTCACTGCAAGACTCTCCAGACTTTCTTTTCTTACACAAGGAATACAGAGCTATGTGAAGTAGGGGCCTAACAATAGAATAACTTGGAAATTAAAGCTCTGACACAAAACCAGCATAGCAATACCGATACAATTCCAGCAACTTCAGCAGTGACTGGCTGTTTTGCCTTTAATATGCAGTAATGAGTTAAATGCACTGGGTGTAGAAATGCAACACAGTGACAAGTCACACACCACTGTAAACTGTTTCCGCACGTTTTCCTTCTGCTATCTGAAACACCCTCATATGGAACATCATTGTAGGAAAGAAGTCTGTACCCCCAAAAAAAGATTCATACCACACCGGCCTTGGTGCCTTTCATTTCCAGAATGATTACCTAAAGCTACAGTAAATGCAATAAATGGCTCGAGGATTTTCTTTTCCTTCCTCAGTGTAGAAGTAAATCTTCTGTATGGTTTCCAATGTCAGACTGCCTCCTAACCTCTCTTATTTATAAGTTGCTATAATAGCAAGATCACTAGAATAGAGGTGTGTTACAACAGGGAAATGCTGTAGAAAAAGGACAGACTTGAAGAAAGGTTATGAAAAACACTAACAAGACTGAGAGATAAAGTAATTGAAACACCCTAGTATGGATCAGCATGTGCTTGTCCCAGTTTTCATAGAAAGTGATCACTCTTGTCCTAATCTTTGCACCAACATACTGTTTCAGAGATTCTTGCCTGTGGAGACAAAGTTGCTTTGAACTCTCTACGATTCCTTCTCCAGCCACTGTCCCTTTTGAGCAGGAAGTATCCATGACAAATACTTGGTTGACCATTTTTACCATATCTGCAGCTCATCCAAAACCAGCATTTAACCAGGAAGGGCCTTTGCCCAAGTTAACACCAATGGAAAGCTGAATTACAGATAATGACTGAAATCCAATCCAGTCATCTCACAAAGTTTGTTCCCATTTAATTTTCTACTCATTTTTTTCAAAGGCACTTCAGATTTCACCTCAGCATTAATGAACCTTGCTAGACTAATGGCTCAGCAGATCTTTGTGTCAGTGCCCAACGGGGAGTATGTCCATCATGAAGACAATCTGTCTGCTTCAGCATCATGTGTCTGATCCAGTACAATTAGTGAGGCTTAAGAAAAAGGTGGAGTCTTCAAATCCTGATGCATTTTATAATGGGTCATTATTTTTTATAACCTGTAATACTACATCTCAAGTTTTAATCACCAAGAGCTATCCTCCTGTGGAAGAGAACAGTGGCCTCCATCCATTCTTACCACAGTTTTTCTTTAAAAATAAAATTTTTTAAAAAAAGTAAAAGCCTCTCACTGTACAAGCATGCAAAATGCTGAAAATAAATACGATAAAGCAAAGCTTCAAAATAAAAGTAGAACTGCAGATCATTAGTGCAACTTAAAAAGGGAAATAAACCATCCAGTACTTAGGGAGTAATTGAATCCCACACTTTAATCATATTAACCATCAAGCCAATGTCCTGGCACACTTTCTTGGGCTAGATCCTGGAGACCAGATGTAGCATAACACACTTCTGTGAGCCTAAGCAATGGGTACAAGGCACATTCAAATTGCAAATGCCTGTTGCTGTGCTGGGTGTCTAAAATGAGGGTACGAAAAATACAAAAAGGTATTCCTTGCACAGCAGTCCTCTACCTGAAGCTTTTTGTTCACTCATGCTTTTCCCTGGTGGTTGTCTAAATTCCGACGTATCCTCAGAGAAATTTTGCAGCTTAAGACATTACTGCCCCAAGCTGTCAACCTCAACCTTCCGTAGAGGTCACTCACAACAGTACGTTAACAGGAGATGCCAACCTGTCAGCTGAGAAAGAGGAGACGTGCACACACATCTACGAACTTTCGTATGGGCATGTTAACCTATGGCACAAAAGATGGTGATAGAATCCCAGGAACTGCTGAAGCAACAACATTCATCAGAAGGTGTCTGCATCCTAAACATGAGCCTTATCACAAAAGGGGTTTAAAAGCGTTTCGGCTTTGGTACAGCAAGATACTAAACCTATGAACACTCTGGCTGAAGTTAGCCAGAGATAGTACTTGCTGAAGCCTCTTGCTGAATTAGGTTTTAATACCTTACATATTGGTAATTCTAAAGCAATTAATGAAAAAAAAACCTGGAACATACCAGCACAAACCCCCCCAGGAGACTGCATTAACTGAAACAATCATGTAGTTGACACATGGCGTCTGTTTCTAATGACGCATGCCAACTAAACAGAAAATAAAGGGATACAAGCCTTGATACTTCCAAGGTATAAAATAATTAGTCTAAGGACAGAAAAAAAACATTATCCTGAGAGCTGACTACCCAATGGCTTACAACGGGTTTCTTGTACTTCATGGCAAAGATGGCCACAGCGGACACATAGACAGCAGGTCTGACCTACTATGGAAGCTCCTGCATTCTGTTTCTTTAAGAGATACATTTAATGTATGTCATATGTCTTCGCTTTTCGCTTCATAACTCCTGTTAAAGTGATTAATGCTGGTGGGGGTTTCAGACGGCTGGAAGACAGAAGTTTTGTCTACATGCAACTATTAATATCACCCTTTATTAACTTACAACACTTCTCCCTGGGACAGAAATGTATACAAAAACAGGGCTAGAGAGCTGGCTAAAGACATTCCTGCAATATCGTCAAAAATTGAGCAGGTGATTGTGGCACTGGCACAGGAAGCTATCCCATACTCAATTCCCTTCTGCAAGAGAGCACATTCCCGCAGTTCCAGGAGTGGCTACACTACCAATAGTTCCTAAGACATCCATTTAATGCTTTTTTATTACCCTGCAGTCACAGCAGCAATAATTAATTCTGAAGGAAATAGCGCCTGGGGATCTGTAAAACTACACTGAGGTTTCACTGATCCTCAGTATGCATGTTACGATACACATCTATATAGGCACAAATACATGCAGATATTCAAAAACATATCGGTCCGCAACACAAACCTCAGAAACTGCAGAATTGAAAGAAAAATTAAAATGCGACTAAATTTACCCCCATCCTGAAAGAAGTAAAATGTAAACTTATTATTAAAGGATAGATTAGCATGCCTAATTCCATGGAAATTAAAATCTAGACAAAAAGGTAGGACTGTAATTGAAAGAATGAAGAGAGACCACTAATAGGATGAACCATACACTGCAATGCAAAATAGTATGTAAAACTGTAGGCCTGTTTTCAAAATTACTAAATGAGGAAAAAAACTACAGTCTGTTCCTGGGAAAAGATTGGTAATAAGCAGTTATAGTTATCATACAAAAACTGTTGATAGCTTTTAAAACTCGCTAGATATCTTTTATCATTCCTAGGTACACAGAAGAAGGTTTTGCCTTCCATGCTTTACAAAAGAACAGAAGAAAATATAATTTTTTGTTACAAATACTGATGAATATATTGACAATTATTATTTTCTTCGTTCTCTGGCTACAGATGAAAACTGCAGCTTTATGTTAACCATTTTCCCCTTTTTGGTCAAAGCATCTCAGAGAATTTCCATTTCTAACTATGAAGGAAAAGAGTTTTCAGCTTGAAGTTAGAAATACAGAAATTCCCCTGTTTCTTCATACAGTTTGTGTTTTTGGTTTGTTTGTTTGTGGGTTTTTTTCTTTTTTTTTTTTTTTTTTTTGTCTGAATTGCAATTTCAGTTTACAGGATGTTAAAATATTTTCATCTTACAGAATAATTCGGTCAAGAGCCGCCTAAATCAATCAAAGGTGAAATAAAAAAATACCAATGATCAGGTTTTTTTGTCCCTGATGCTGACGTAGGAGAAGATGCACCACCTGGAGAAGAATAATAAGCTATCATCCTGAAATAATTAAATCTTTTTATTTTGAGATGTGACGTATACATTCATTTCCATGGTAACTTTGCTTTGCATTTCACAAAGTTCTGACACCAGAATTTCTCCGTTGCACCCAATATACAATGCTACTTGCCTTTGAAGTCACTGTCTACACAATGAGTTGCAAGAGTATCAGTTGTATTTCATGTATTTAGAGGTGCAAAAAATATCAGAAGATTTATATCATTTCTCTACTTTGCAATCCTTTGTTTACTTCAGTTTTTTTCTCCGCTGATAGCTTTTATTCAAGATTTCATTTTTAACTAAAACACAGGCATATGTGATTCCTGCAGTAACTGACCTCTTTGCAGTACAACAGAACTCCTTCTTTGTATGATGTTCGTTTTCTTGCTGCTGAGCAGGAAAAACAGATTCTGACCATTATCTAGTTAACTCCATTTAACTTCAGCTAAAAGACCATACCACCCATATAGAAAGGTACAGTCACACCTCTGTCTAGAATCTTTGTTTCAGAATCTCTGTTGAAAATCATTAGAAAATATAAAAACATCAAAAGTGCATGCATGTACAAACAGACAGAAGTGAGGGTGGGAAACAAGCTATGATTTTAACCACTGCAGCCAAGCATTAATCACTTGCCATTGTCAGAAAGCAGCACCATTTTGTGTTCTGAAAACTATTTAGTTTACAGAGAAAAATGTCTGCTTTACTGTACAAAGTACAAATACAGTGTTTGATTTCTTTTTAATCCACTGAAGGAATAATTTCTGGAGAAGCTGATTTTTATTATTTACTAATTTGCCCCTAATAGATTTTTCTAGTGCACATGTACAACTCACAAAGATATTTTAAAGATAAAATACAGGGAGACCTCATTGTTTAGAGCTCATAATTAGACCTCTTCACCTAGAATCAGGGTTTCTATTACTGTGTGTGCACTGCTCTCTAAAGGGAGCTTATTTAAACAGCGATTTCATAAACACAACTTCTTCCAACAGATTGTCGACATCACTGGATTTGCAAGCCCAGAAACTAAGTAATTGTTCTTAGGCATAAGATAGTTTTGGGTCAAGTGTTCTAACAACACAGTAATGGTTAATTCCTCAAGAACTGGCTTAAGGTCTGATAGAAGCTCCAAGTGAAATGAGTGTAACAACTTGCAGAGTTTAATGTCTAGATTGCCGCAGGTACAGAGGGGTGACTAGTTGCATTTGGTGAAGCTCTACAGATGACTACCTCAGCAGAGAAGATTGCAGGATCAAAGCTGTGCCTTCAGGCTAGGACCAATGAACCCATTTCATGGATGACTTGAATCAAACTTTGATGCAGAAGTGAATCATTAACTCATTGTCTCCCTGTGGCACTAGTATTTGTAAGCCACCTCAGATAGACCACAGGATAATTCAGGCTGGAAGGGAACTCAAGAGGCAATCTAGTTCAGCTTCCCGCTCAAATCTTCCTCCTGCCCCTCTTTCTGAACTTTTATATAAATATAACATATGTACAAATACATTTAATTACTGTATGTTGTAAGCAACTCTGGTTCAAGAAGGAGATTACGTTCAAGGACACTATTTTTCTCTGGGTTAAGGAAAAAGCAGCCCTGCTGCCTTATTAAAAAAAAATAAATAAAAAACCAACCAACATCTAATACAACATGCAAAATAATATGGAGCATCAAGCATTAGCTTTAAGGCCATATTGTTTTTTCCACTAGCAGCACAAGTGCACATAAGAGTTAACATTAAAAATTAAAATGAAATAAATATGCTCTCTAATGAACTAATATACGTGGGTAAGGTAACATCTGCTACTTTGTTTGTAACAAATGTGTCAAACATTAGATATGCCAGCATTCATGCACATGTTCTGATTGAAGTTGGAGAATTTGCTTTATTCACCCAGCAGAAAATGGAAGATTTTATATA
The DNA here is from genome assembly GCF_000699245.1 of Pterocles gutturalis. Classification (NCBI taxonomy): domain Eukaryota; kingdom Metazoa; phylum Chordata; class Aves; order Pterocliformes; family Pteroclidae; genus Pterocles; species Pterocles gutturalis. The sequence goes on along the minus strand of NW_010131677.1, from coordinate 54,668 downwards.
TGTCATGGCAGAGAAATATCAGACCTGAGAGTGCTAGGAGAGAAAAGCAGAATTTTCTTCTTAAACAAAGAGACAGCCCTTCTGATAGCTGTTGTTAGTTGGCTGCTACTACAGAAAAGCAGTCTCAATTGAAGTGATTTGGGAACAAAGAAAGAATATATTTTTTAAGAAGTTCTGACCTACTTTCTATCTTTAAACAAAATTCTAATTAAAGAGTGATTAGTAAATTGCACTAGGTCAGGTTTAACCCTGAGAAGTAATGTGACTCTGCTGCTCCCTTTGTGTTTCTCCTCCCTTCCCAGACAATCCTAGCAGGAAAATCCCAGCATTTCCCAAGCCAGTCCAGATCACACGGGGGATATCCCCTACTTCTTCACAAGCATTGTCTATTCCTTTATACAAAGTCGTGGAATTAATGAATTTCAGTGGATTTGTTAGCAGCCACCTTAGACAGTAAGCAAGAAGATTCTATGCTAAAGCCTATTTTTTACAGCGGAAAGTGAAAATGTAAAGCCTACAACCTCAAAGGTGCCCTTAAAAGGAGCTGCAAATTGATCAAAAGCCCAGTTTCTTCTCTAACTGTGTAACCTGTTCACAGGTATTTATTTGCAGCAGTGGGTAACATATACTGAAAGCTTATTACATCTAGATTAAATTTTACACGAAACTAGACCAATTCCTCAATTTTGTTTGTAAATTTCAACAGTTCACGTTAACCAAAATGCACTTTTAATTCACCCTCAATCCACAAACCAGAAAGTTGCTAAATAATAGAAACACAAAACCCTAAGAGCCAATAAAAGAGATTTCCAACCCACTTGTTTGGATTCTTTTAAGACAAATCATGTCCCGCAAGATTGCTAATGTGGAGTAATTGGTGTTTGTTTAAGCTGTTACTAAATATACTAAATATTTCAGCTGTTTTACCCTGTTAAAACTTTTTAAACTTTTTTTTTTTTTTTTTTTTTTTTACCATTTTCATCTCACTTTGGATGGACAGGAAAACATAACTCACTGGAATAATCTATCACAATATTGCATTTACTTATTAGTGAAGCACTTTTCTATGAGGATTAAAATTGCCACACACCTGTTACTGCCTCTAAAAGAATATCCAAGACCAATCTATGGTAACAACATATAGTAACTAACCCACAATAAATAACTTTGGTAAACAAAAAAACCCGTGAAAATTGCATTTAAATGAGCACCTCTATTGTGCAGGAAAATAGGGAACTTTATAACACAGGATTTTAGTTGACAGTTGGAACAGCAGAACTGTCAAAGTTGTTTGGGCACTAAATTGCTGAGCGTAACAATGACACACAGAGGGGTGCAAAAAATGTGGTTGTAAAAAGTATAAACTTTCTTTATAGTATCTCATAGGCAACCCTTAGCTCTTCTTGAAGCTCATTCTGCAGTTGTATATAGAGAATGAAAAATTGGGTAAGAATCCCAGAAACTTCAGGCCTAACTGCTGAACATACTATTGGTGTAGGAAGATCTTGACAATATGCAATGATCTGTTGTACTTACATTTTGTGGTACAAAAGGAAATTTTTTTCATTCCAGGGGTATTAAATGGCTGTGACAATTTCCAGTGAAAGGAAAGGTTGCTCAGGGACACGGGCATTCTCATTTCTTAAAAGTCATCCTGATGGTCCTTCTGCAGTCCAATGGGGTGTTGTACTTGCTGCCTGACTGGAGTGCTGAACGCAACGTGCATTGAGCAAAGGATCCAAACTCTCAACTCCGCACTGGATATCCCACAGGCAGAATTCCGCTTTCACGTGGAGATCCTTTAGCATCAATGCAAAATAGTTTTTGCTTGCTTTGTAAAGCAGAAGAAAGAGAACTGAGCCATGACTGTCAAGACCAATGTATGACAAACGAACAGATCTTTGGTGGCAGGAGGATGAGGATGTCACAGGCATTAAAAATTACTATTTAAGAGGTTTCTCACACCAGCACTGAATATTATCTGGAATAAGTGATTGTCACTCACCAACCATATTCTCACTTCTTGGTAGCTTGAGCCTCCACTGGTTCGCTGACAGTCTTTTCAAATTAATATTAAAAAAATGCCTACAAGCTCACAGTCATTGTTATTATGCTACACTTCAGCTCAGTTTCTTCAGGGAATTTTGTAATCAATGGCATTTTCAGAACATGGAATACAATTTTTTTTGACAAAATATACCTGTGAAAAGATTACCCGAACTATTTCAAATATGCTGACATTACTAAAATACATGCTCTCCTCTGCATCCAGGCTGCACATATACCTTCAGGTTTGGAAACTACTTCAATCTGAAAATACGCTTTCCTGATTAATGTTTAACTAAATATTTGTAATTTTTCAAGCACTGTTGTGACACCATAAAGAACTAATAATAATCCAGAGAAGAATTTATTTTCATTTTACATACTGTATGCACTATTTTATTTTCTTGATTACTATTATATACTAAAGTGGTTAAAATGGCATTAGACTTTTTTTTCCCCTCAGAATTCCCCTGTATCTTGCTTTTAGTAATTAAGCCCACCAACTTCTCTTCCTTTTTACTTCAAGCTGTCTGACAGTCCAATGGTATGTAACAGAACACTATGTTCCTCCCACCCATCCTGCTAATTTGATATGAAGTTGTTTATACCCTTATGTACAAGTACATTCCTATTTTAAGAGCTTTTCATCATTTGCTGTTTCAGAATATTTTGAGATATGAAAAAATGTTTAATTTTAAATATCTGGACTTGGTAGGTCTGGTCATTTCTGCTGTTTTTTGTCTGCGCTCACTGAAACTTCCCATAGAATCCTCAGGAACCACACCATCACTGACTTTAAATTGTTTGAATTTAATTTTTTGTTAGCCAGAGTATGATTTTTGGATGCTTTCATATGCTCTTCAAATCTAGCTATTCCCCCCTTTCCTTCACAATAATTCAATTTACGGATAAGAATGCAAGACACATTTTTCTAGTTAAAGCATTTGTCTCTTATCTGTCACATATGAAGTCCTGGCCCCACTGATACAGACAGTAAAGCTCCCACTGATTTATTTTGTGTAGGGTTCTATAATCTATACATAATTCACCCAGTCTTAGTTATTAATATCCAAATCTCTGTAAAGTCCTGCAAATATCACCATCCTTCTAATCTCCAAACATCTAATGAAAATGCAAACAGCACGAATTAAAAAACCCTAATAGTATGGTGACTATAAGAGAAAAGCTGTGATAGTAATAATTTATAATGATCTTTAAGGTCCTTTCCAACCCTAACCATTCTATGATTCTATCTCCAGGAATCTTAGTAAGTTATTCATGCTGCTGCCCATAGTAATTTAACATCAAACTGTACCCAAATAAACTAGTCCAGAAAGTTTGTTGCACCATAACTAGCTGTAGGCAGTACTTCCCTTGGATGAAAAACAAATTTAAATACAAATAGCATCAGATCTATGCTTTTCATACTAAAATAACCCAGCCTAAGGGAAAGGAAAAGGCAACATAACTACAGCTATAGTCACCTCTTTCATTTCTGTGCTGCCAAAGGCAGAGAGACTCCAAAAGACTCACATCTTTGTTGTTGAAGTAAATCAGAACTGCTTGACACTATGATCACTACCTTCTAAGATCAGTGCACAGGAACTAAGGGGATGATGCTAAATTTCACAAGTATCAAAGTAATTTGATGAGTCTTCTGAGATGCAGGTGGAGTGGCTGTCCAACTTTCCATCTACTTCTGCACAACAGAATGGAAACACGTTTCTAAAATCTTTTTCATCACTACAGATCATGTACAGATGGAACTTGGTTCACAAACTCATTTCAAATGATAAAACACAAAATGTGTCTCCTGCATCCTACATGCAAATACTGCATTAACACTGGGGAAAGCTATCAGCAAGTTACTCAAAAGTTTAAATGAAATTGCTTAAAATGAGAAATTTAAAAGTTAAAATGAAATTGTGCTGCTGTGGATCAACTATAAACCATATTTTGAAAGCACTAGATCAAAATGAATTAAAGGATAATTGCACACAATAAAAATAGTCAGGAAACAGCACTTTTATAGTTATATGTTGTAGATTTATAAATTATCCACTAATTTTCACCCCAGACCTGAAAAGCAGCATCTATCAACAGGAACACTGTAGGAGGGATAGAGATATGGAGCTTTTGAAACAGTTTTGGATTTATTTCCAACATGAGAAGGGTGAAACTAGCCAACAAGAGGAAGAGATGACATAGAACATACTGGTTTTGCTGTTTAATTCATGAAGTAATTCATTCTAAGAAAAAACACATAACCATTGAGAATTCTTTGTTCTGTTCTTAGTCGTATAATGACTGTATCTACTGAACTCTAGTATATACTCCTAAATAGAAATGTAACCTTTCTGCAGGTGTAAAAACCTGTAAACGGTTTCCAGGTGATGCTTACAGCTTGGATAACCTCTGAAAACAATTTACATGGAGAATTTTGGAAAATATGTTCTGAAAAGGACTTTCTTACTTGGGAAAAGGACAAACATTTTTGCAAAATAAGTAGAATCATTGTGAGATAACTGAGTCTTTGAAGACTCTCTATTTGTTATTAACCACCAGCTTGAGCAAATCCTTGCTCAAAACCAATGTCCATGTACATTTCATTACTCACACAAACGTTGTGAGGACACTAGGTCTGTAAAACGTCCCAAGTTTTTTCCGTGGAAGGTGCAGTATTCAAGTAGCATTCACACTGTCTTTACTTACTGACATTGAACTGTGTTTGCATGCAAGCTACAGGTATTTCTAACACCAAAGTGACAACTGAAAAGCTTAATTACAAAATGTTTCCTAAATCTTTACAATTACATCCACACAACCTTACAAAAGAAAGGCTTGGTTTAATTCTACTTCAATAAAAGCCAGGATATTTGTTGGAGTGAGGAGCACAGGCTAGACCAGCATCTTTCAGAGGGTGAAAATATACCATCACCTTCTGCTCACACCAGCTCTGAGGATCCCAGGCATCCCCCCCATAAGAAAAAGTGAGGCACTTTCTTCTTTCAAAAGAATTAAGAATGGCTGGCAAACAAGTGAGGTATTTCTAGTTTCCTGTTCAGACATATGGCTGAACCCAAGTCATAGTTGAAGAACAGCTTGTAAAAATGGACTGATACTTAACAACATGTTATTTCCAATCTATAGTTCATTCTGCGTGAGAATTCAGTACACTGCAAATAATGTCAGTAGTAACCGTTAATACCCACAAGTACCCTAGCTCCAGTGCTCCAGCATGGAACAAGATGCCATAGTTAAAGAACTAAGTAATAACTTGTTTTCGAGTTCCTTAAAATAACACTTGTCAAAGCATTCAAGTTGTTTTTAGAAAAATTTACTCACTTAAATCATCTTCTCTTGGTGTTTTCTAGTAAAGACAGACATTGTAGTGACATTGGCTAGACCTTAGTGAAGTTCCCTCAAGCAAGAGATACATGAGCAGAGAAATCAGCTTAGTGCATGGACAAATTCCTAAAGAGTCCCTCTGGAAGCTTGCATCATAGGCCTAATTCAATTTTTTTTTCCTTCAACTTGTTAAATAAATGCCCTACTAATGTTAGAATACATTCAGGAGGAGAAGGGGGAAAGAAAGTAACAAAAAATTACCACTGTGATGATAATGCAGTGGCAAATTGTTTCTGACTACCAAATAAAATAGGTGAGGGACGGAGGCAAGGGTCAGGCAGACATTACCGGAAGAAATTTAAGATTTACTACATTATATAAAATCAGAAAACTTGACTGATTACTCAAAAAGTAAATGTTTTATGATATTAATCCTCACACTTCTGAAAACAAAGAGTTCTCTGCATTTGTTGAGGATATAATTAATTCACACATCTTTCTTTTAAATCTAAAACTGAAGTGTAAACTCAGTTCAGTTCCAAGGAAGGAATCTAAAGATTTTTTTTTTAATACTTCGTTATCTTGACCTCTGAGCTTTGCCCTGAAACATTGCCAAAAAATATTCAGCCTTGGTAACAGAATTCCATTCACCCTCTAAACTACGATAAAATTCATTAGCAAGCTTTGCACTTGGCACGAACACAAAAACTGGTACCGGTCACTTTCTCTGGGTGTTATAAGAATGCCTTCTGTCAGCTCAGAGTAAGTTCACTCATGCTTTGTTCAATCTGACCTTTGTCCATAAAGAAAATATATGAATTACTTAAACTTAGCTGATGGGATTTTAGAAAGATACTTCCCTTGTACTCCCCAAATATTGCACCCTACAAGAGCTTTCAGACTCAAATTGCTGCCTCAGCACTTAAGGATCTTAGAAAAGCTAACTACTTTAACTCAGTCTGTGAATTTGAAGGACATTGATTAAATTGCATAAAACTACGTAGATGGTTTAATTCAGAATTTAAATAGCTTCATCCGTTTTAATTCATGTTCACTGTAATTTAGATCAAATGAAATTAAGATCAATTTAATTATGAGTAAGGTTGCCTATACAAATACTTAGCATTGCTTAAGCTGCTAAAAATAATTCAGCCCCCGCATAGACATTCCTGCAGGATGTGCTTACATATCACATTCTCCTTAGTGGCAAAACCACTGTAAGAAAAGGTACCATCCCTCTGACATCTTTCGCCCAAGCCAGCTGTACTTGTCCCCCACACTGCAGTTTGTCACACACACAGTTATGAAATGATCCAAACTGAAAATAACTTTCTGAAGCAAAGTTGCTGCCAAGAGCAACGTATGACACCACCTCAGATTTGGCACTTAGCACAATACACAGCCAGGAAGCTAAGCTGACCATTCATTGTATTTCCTTCTCTGTATTGATGCATTTTTGTCTTGTTTTATCCCCCTCCTCCCCTTTTTGTGCATGGCAGTCTCTTTGCTTTATTTACTGCAGGGCACGTTTCTTAATTCTTCTGCAACTTACACTATAAATAATGTAAACAGTAAAAACAAGGGAAGTTTTAAAGAGCTTTCCCAGATTTGACCAGAGTATCTCCTCTGATTACAGCTTTCTCATTTCACACAATACACCTGCGTGATACATTTGAGAACACAGTAAATGCTATCCTACTGGCCTCATCTGTGTTCAACCACCATAGCATGAGCTGCTGTGCTAGCCATTCAAGCCATTTTAGTGCATGTGAGCACTGGAAAAAAAAAATACAGATTGTTATGCTCTTGCAACATATTGCAGTGTCTGAACAAAATCACCTGTAGTTGCTGTTAGCATTACAACTCTTTGGTGCTTCCAAATGTACACATTCGAGGACCGTTTTACATGCAAAGTAGTCATCAGATTATAACATGTAACTGCCAAAAGATGCTTCAAAAGTCTGTTAGGGACCATTTTTCTTTGAATTGCAATTCCTACTAAAGTACATGCAAATTTCACTGAAGCTGTATTTCACTTTAGCTCACAGCTTCTCCTAGAGAGCAAAATATATAAAAGACATGATGCTTGCCAGATTAAGGGTTCCTGACTAGAGCTAAAAGAGCTGGTTCAAATACAGATAGGAAAAATACAAAAGCTAAGCTTTGATTTCTATCGGAACAGGTACAGGAACTTATCTGCATTCACAGTAACCTCTTCAGCATCATCTCACACTATATTCTAATATGCAGGAGGATTCTATTGTCTGCCTCATTGTGTTTTCATATTTGAAATCTGATTCACAACAGGGAGATAATGCAGGTAGATCAACAGGCTGATACTTCTGGTCCATGTGGCATAAACTTCAGGCATTCATGTATTTTATATATTGCTAGAGTTGCATTCATATCCAAGATGAAAAGATGGATTTCATACAAAACTTTGAGGTAAAGGCAACTCTAGCAATATATAAAACACATGAGTGCCTGAAGTTTATCCCACACACTTTTAGACAACAGAGCAGACACAAAAGAACTTTATCAGAAGTTACAAGTTTCCACCAAGACCAAGTGTTTTATTTTGGTTTAAATAAATAAAGTTTCTAAAACTCTGCCCATGGTAGGCAGAGGCACATAAGTTGTTTATAGGCTGAATCTGAGCAGTCCTGCTTTAAACAGGGAATTGGAATGACGTCCAGAGGCCCTTTGCAACCTGTACTATTCTGCAATTCTACAAATAGCCATAACTGATGGCAGCATGTAATTAGAAATCAGAAGTGACACCTCTTAAAGAGGAACTGCCCTGAGATCATGATCATTCTATTAGTGCTAGTTTGAAACTTCAGGTAAAATACCAACACTGAATCTCCGCCTGTAACTGCATGTGCCTTTTTTCCTCAATTGATTCTGCCACATTCAACTGTGATGTAGGGGTTGGTCTAGTGATCCATGATGACTGTGCAAAGGAAGCCTTGTGACTTGTCACAGTTGAAACTGGCAGATACAGAGCCTACAAACACAAACGTTTACAAATGGAAAGAAAAAACATCCAACGTTATTATGTTAGGTTTCTCCTCGTGCATGCTTAACCTCAAAGGCTGAAACAATATGCATAGAATACCACCACTAAAAAAATCCTTAGTATTTTCTGTATCAAAGTCACCACAATGCTGCATCTATATTCCTTTACTTGTAGCTTTTACAACAAAGTAATTAACTTTGTCACGCTATTTGCTGTTCACCGAGAAGGAATTTTTAATCAAGCACTTTAAGCAAGGGGATTTAGTCCTCAGCAAATATGTGAAGATGTATATACAGGAGCTGCGCTCAAAGTGTAATGCAAAAAAAAGAAGCTTGTCTAGTCTGAGTTCAGATACGGACACATTTCTTGAAGAAGGTTCACAACATCTTTCTTCTTTTAAATTGTTTTGTGGATTTTTTTGGAGGGGGAGGGTGTTTTCTTTTTTGCTCTTGCAGGCATTGTCACAGATGTCCCCAAAGCTCACATCTTTCAGGTAATATAACAATATTTCCCTTTTCATTAAAACTTTTATTTTATGGGAAAATATACCCAAGGAAAAATGGACAATAAGAAGTTTGAGGTTTTTACATGTCTGTCAATACTGGTTATTTACAAAGTACTGTGCTCAGCAATGTTCAGGGAAGAAGTCTGGCTACCACTGATTTTAACGAAGCAAAGTTTTCCAGAGTCTTTTACTCCTACCTTTGCCTAACTTTCTCCTGCTCAAGACAAAGAGTGTACAAAACAGATTGTTGTAAATCAGTAACATCTAATGGAGGAAAACCACCACCTTATGCCAGCAGAGCTTTTTCAGTAGTAAAAATCTGATTTATGGTTTTAGTAGAGAGCAATTTCAAGGAGAGGCCTCCCTTGCTGCTAGAGAATCTAAAGTCACACCTTTAAGCCTACTACGTGGCACTTTCCTTTTCTTGTGAAAATAGCTGTAAGGTTTACAGTGGTTTTGCTCAAAAGAACCTCTTTGTAAAATCAGATCTTAAACTAGTGGGGAGCTATAATCTCACATAGCATTAATAGAATCTTCCTCAGTTGGAAAACATAAGCCTAATTTTAACTCTCATTTGTTTTACAGAAAAATAAGTCAATGACATTATTATTATTGTAAGATTCAGATTCAAACAGCTTGCATTGTCCAAGATAGGTTGCAATAATCGAAGTTCTATGCATTTAATAGAGCATCGCTGTGACATTTTTACAAGAATTAATATCCAGGTCAATATTCTCCTTGTATTACTAACTGTCCTTCCAGAACAAGTTGCCCCATACACCTTTTTTGTCATATATGGATCAGATCCTAGTGTCATTTACAGAGAAATAACTCAGTTAAAATTAATAATACTTGAAGCTATTGAAACAATACTATGTCCACTCAAGCAAGGGCATTCAGAGTGGGGACCACTAGGCTGAGTTAGTGGCTTACTTTCCCTATTGCTCCTCCAGAGATAATTTTTGAGATTTCTGCATTCAAGCAGTGGAAGCATCAAAAATATTTTACAATAAACATTACCTTACTAATTGAACATTTTATTATTGTGCAACTAAATTCACTAGTAGTGCTTTCTAAATACTTAATGTGAAATAAACAGCATTGGAAACATTAAGTGGCTCAGGTTTTCTACGGTTTCTCCAATTATTTTTGTTACATACTTCAGTCAAGTTGCATTTGACAAACTGTTTCCTAATCATAAATCCAGCCATCTTTATGACAAAATAATAACAAGGAGAAAACAACATAATTTAATTTGAAGTACAACCTGTTTCAGGCTGTTCAGCTGAATTTTGAAATTTATTTTATTTATTTTTCAAATGAGCTCATTTGCAAGCAATGATGTGCCTGTTTCTCCTGATTGTCCCTCATTTCTCTACCACCCATCTCAGTGAAATCATTAAAAGATCAAAATTTAATCACACGGAAATTAAGGTCACTAAGAGGCATACAAAAGAAGCCACTCCTTCACGCGAATATGAAAGCTTTTTATTTGTTAGGCTGCCATGCCATTTGAACAAGCTTATCACTTCCTCACAGAAAAAGTCATAATTTGCATGAAAGAAGGATCTCAGCATGCAGTGTTGATAGCAAGGTTCCACAGCTGATCTCTGCTGCAAAGCTGGCCACAGGAGACCAGGATAAAATTTTATTTTGGCTGAGAGCTGGCTAACTGCAAACCTGAACGTCCTCTTATTTTATAAGAGCGCACAATTCATTAACATCAAGGTTCAGCAAATAACAGGAGATTTTGCTGCCCTCCTTGTACTGTAACCTCTCAAGGGCAATGGGTTTTCATCAGAAGAAATACTGCATTCCACAAGTGTGAGATTTCCTGTGTGGCTGCAATATGCTTCAATTCTACTGTACTGTAAATCCAGAATAATTTCACTGCAGTAGGAATGGGGTACCAAATACTAGGAAGGCATAATCCTTTGTGCTGTTGTGCTTGGCTACATAAGAGGCAGTGAAAAGAAAGGCCCGATATTTTGTCTCCCACTTTTTGACATTATGGTTAAAGTATTTATATTAAATTAGATGAAAATTCTTTGCAATTATGACACATAATAAATAAAGCCTACTTGTTGGAAAGCAGAAATGGCAAATATCACATGCCATGCTGAGAAAGTTTCTCATTTAGATACACTGACCTCACTAGAAGTTTTGGGGAAGTTTACAGATCCATGCAAACCAGAGTTTGTTTTGTCTCTCAAGGCTACGCTTCAAACCAAACCTCCTTACTTTTTACCTGTCCAGGAAATAAGAAGGGACAAAACAATGGTATATTATATGAAAGATAATCTAATGAACAGCATGTTACTGAGGGAACTTAATTATAAAAATAGGCCCCTTTCAGTCACAAGTTTCTGCTTCCACCCCAAACAATCAGATTCAAAGATTAAGACAGTTAGAAAACACAGCTTCAATATACAGTGTCCAAACACAAAACCTGACACTATTCAAAAAAACCATCAAAAGACACTGAAATACAGAAATTACTATAGCACAATTCAGGGTGTTCGCCAGTGTAGGCTATCATGAAATTGGCAGAGAAGTGGCAGATCCTGACATTTTAAATTAGATGAAAACAGAATGAAGCTAATGAAGAGGTGGAATGTGGGCAATAAAAATGTACCCACATCACATATGCCAAGTAAAAAGAAGAATGCCTGGTATGTCAAGCTTGGGTCCTGAGAGTAAGAAAAAATTGCACAAAATTAGTTGGTGTGCGCACTGCAATAGCCGCCTTAAGCTTGCAGCCAATTTCCTGGGACAAAGGCTACTGAGTGCTAAACTTAATTTAAAACAAAACAAAATCTATCTGGAACAGAACCTGGTAAGCACGTGCATGACAGAGGTAGTTACAGAAGAAGAAGTGCAATAAATTGATACTATTCTACATCTCCTTACTTCAGATGACAGTGCGGAGTCTGAGCAAGTGAAACATCCCTAAGGAAACTCAGAGCATCACCGTCTTGGGAATTAGAGATTGGTTGAGCTCAATCACCGCAAAAGGGAGAAAATACAGTAGCAAGACATGAGACTGAAAAGACAACCAAGCCCACAACTACACCAAGCACCACTGCCCCACCTTCCTCCCCAACACCCCAGAACCCACATCGAAAGTGTTATGCATGAGGTTAGTCTTCTATGAATCAAGTGAAAAAATTACAGGAAAATGCAGTTGTATCACTGCTTTGGGGAATGTAGCATGCCTTATTCAATAACAAAGAGACAGCAAATCCCAGCTCAGACTGGCCTGATGGTCTGTGTGGGGACTAGCAGGAAACACAGCCAGAGGTCTGTGGAGTGTAAGAACCTTGGTAGGAGATATATTTGGAGAGACCGTATTTAAACAACATGTCCAGGCACTGAAGGACAGCAGGCACAAGCTCCCTTTCCCAATACTTCTCTACAAGACCAAATGCTACACAACCACTTTTCTTCTTCATTTGCACACCTTCCCATCTCAAGGAAAAGTTTACTTTTGTTGTCTCCGAGGTAGCAAGTTTGTCTGAAGTAGGGACTGCCCATTTGTTACGCTGACAAACACCACTGCTGTGTGTGATCAAGGCCTCCAGGTGCTACCCACACTACAAATAAATAATAAAAATTTAGAATAATCCCTTCCCTAATAACAGATTATTACCAATTTGAGTTGCCAGGATAGTTCACTGTTCTCCACTACCTCTTAGAAAAAAAAGGAAAAAGGTTTTAAGCATTTTTGCTTCTTTTGTTGTGAGATAAAGATAGGGGGAAAAAAAGAAAAAAGATGGAAAAACAACGGGAGATTAAAGTGCTCTGGGACCTCCTTTTTCACCCTATGACTGTGTAAAGCCTCAATCAACACTGATCCCTTCACACACCGTTTACCTCTAAGAGAATGTCCCCCTTACTAAACTGATGGACACTCTGGTCTTTCAGAGCACACTCTTAGCCAGCCCTCCCCTTCCCCTAGAAGCAGAATATTTTCCCTGACTCTGAGTAGTGGATAAACCTGAATCATCAATCATCTCAACAGGTCTGATTCTTGTCCAGACCCCAAACCTCTTGTATTCCTCAAGGGCCAATAACAACAGTGATCAGTCAGAAGCCCTCCCTTTTATCAGAGCCCTGTTTACAGAACTTAGATAAAACATTTTTAAAACAAAAGATAACTGGTTTGGGTTTGATTTGTGGTGGACTTTTTTGGGGGGGTTGGTTTGTCAGCTTTAGGGTGTTTTGGATTTTCTCTGCAACTGCTTCAGGTTCAGCTGGTCCTATACGAACTTACCTTCTCAACTTCAGAAATGCACTGACACTTCCAGCAAAATAACATTTTTATCACCTCTTGGAAACAGGAATTTTGAATTCACTGTTGCAGGGGGTTTTGGGGTTGTGTTTGTTTTTTCAAATTTGCATGCACATACAAACTTTCCAGAACGTCACCCTATTGCTACAGAGGATTAATTGCTTCCCTCTACCCTAAAGGGAATTAGTGAATTGCTTTCATGTAGGGAGTTCCTGTAATGCAGGATGGTTTTTCTTTACTGACCCAATTACATAAAATATTAACAGAAGGGAGGTTATTGCATAACAACATCAACATTAGGAGTTATATCCAAAAGTTACATAGTCTCTGTTGATGACTTTTAGTACTCAGTATTCATTTCAACCATTGCTCTGCAATGCATAAAATTCTTATGTATTAATTCATTCAGATAGCATAAAGTGTCTTCCATACAGAAGTATTCATGTGAAAATTATTATTTATGAGGTGTCAAGTGAACAGTATTACAGCTGTAAGAGACTATTCGGTAGAGACAGGGGACACATTAAATTTTAAGAAACTGACACACCTTGTTAATTAGAATTGCCAACATTTGACAGTTTTATTCCCAAGAAAATTGATTTATTATAGATCCATTTAATTTGGGGGAAAAAGCTGATGCTAGGAATTCTGATTCATAGTCCACAAAGATAGATTTCCAACCACAATGCAGTACAGTTTCAGATCACCTTATGTAGAGCAAATAGATATAAATGAAATGTATAATGTCCTGTATATCTAGAACTCTGAGTAAGCACAGCTGTGTAAAAGAACTGATTTGCATCCACTTTCTGATTCCTCACTTCCCACCTGGGACAGTGCAAAGCACTTTTTAAGCAGTCCTTTTATTAGCTAGAAGAAAACTAATGATTTCACCACTCAGTAGACAGAGCTATGCCAGTGACCAGTAGTAGTTGGGGGGGAGGGCGTTTATTTTCATCAAAATAAAAAAAGATAAGAATACAAACAATATACACATTCCTGATTTTCAAAATCATTTTTATACCTGGCAGTCCTATCTAAGGAGGGTTGTTGATGCACAGTGAACAAATCTCCTCCTACAGCCATGTAGTACCATCATAAGGCCCCAATCAGAACAACTTAGGAATTATTTTTCCAGAAATCTTAGTATTTCCTTATACCAGAGTACTTAAACCTTCGGAACAAACTGCTTTAAGCATCAGTGTAAAAACCTGGGAGAGTCCACCATGCTACAAATTTATTTTCTTCCCTAAACCAAACATATAACTATGCCATAAGTGACCAACTTATAGCCTCCCAACAAATGAATCATAGTGGTTGATAAATTCACACAACCACAGTAACAGAGATGATAGCTATTCACATGTCGACGTGGCTTTAAAGTGAGGAGGAGAAGGCGAGGTACTAAAGAACCTACACCTGAGGACAAAGAGGGTACTTCTTGACTCTTCAGGGCAGTATTTGGAGGGTTTCAGGCCAAAGCCCGTCACAGTGATCCTTTCAGTCTGAGTAAAACAAGAGCTGTCTCAGTCATACAACTGTGTCATAGTTCATATGAAACTTCATGTTATATTTTCAATGTGTAACAGCAAGTTTGTGTGTTTGAGCTTTTTTGTTATTTATGCTGAACATGAATGCTTCTGCAAAACAAACACAGCAAAACCTGCTCATAATGGGCACCAAAGGGACTTCTACTTTTCAGCTCTTTTAGCAGCTGGCTGAATAAAGCAGAGTAATTAGATTCCAGCACTCAGACGGCTGAGATTTACTGACTGTGAGAAGCAGTGCTGCCCCAAGTGAAGAAAGCAACACAAATAGCTCTGGTTCGAGGGGTACCTTAGACACACTGACATTGTCTTCACGAGGTGTCAGTATGGCAAGTTCCCCCTGGGTGGGACAAACAGGCATATCTTCTGCTGGGGTGAGGTTAGTGTGCAAAGTGAGTAATGGAGAGGCCATTTGAAGGATCTGGAGAATCTCTCAGCTTGAATACAACATGCAGGAAGAGAAGGTTCAAGGGAAAGTAAGGGCAGTAAAAAAGGCATAGCAAAAAATAAACCAAACCAAAAAAACCCTGAACAAACAAAAAGAGAGACAACAAAGAAATTGAGCTGGAAGAATCTTCCAGAATTAGAAGCAAAGAACTAGTCTACAGACTCCTATTACACCTTCTTTAAATCCAAATTATTGCAGGCTATTCTATATAAAGAACTGTTGCACTATGGCTACTGTCTACACCATAGGTTTCACCTGTGTCCCTACAAGTGTTTTTGCCCAGATTACTTAAAATCCATGAATTTATTCTTCTAGTGCTTGCTGTCATTTGAGTGCAGGAGTTGTTAAATGTCCTTCTGTATTTAGAAGAAACATTCTCCCACAGTTTCCTGAGGGGGAAAAAAATCCTTGGACATTTGGCCCAGAGAATGTTGCAATTTGTCCAAGGAGATACAGGTAAGAATAGACCAAGTGACAGCACACCAACACAGGAGGGAATCTGTTCAGACTCCACAGTAATCATATGGCCTAATTGTGCAGCAGACTTACCTTCAGCTGCATCACCATGGTTATTTCCCAACAGTTCATTTTGGAAGAGGTGCAGGAAAATGTTACAAAAATAAAGCTTTGTGAGAGTCTTCCTAGACACCACTAGTAAACAGCAAAAACTGCTGAAGGCAAGTGGAAGATGAAGGCAACAGAAAGAACAAAAGGCATAGCTTGTCTTTTTTTCCTACTGATATTCTGAGATGCCATTTCAAAAGGGTCTATCTTGAAGCATACAAACACGTGCTAGAGGTTGGGCATAATTATTTAGACTCACTGACTCACAGATGTTACCTTTAACTGGTTTGTCAGTTGTCATGCACCATCTGACAATCATGCTGAAGAGATGAAGTACAAGCAAGACTGCACGTGTACTTTCTAAATATAGTGCTGTATATTGCACCAAAGTGGCTGTCAGAGACAGAAGTCTAAAGAGCAGCTCTTCAGGTAGATTTTTACACTAGTAAGACATGAAACAGGAGTGCCACCTACTCACCTGTGAAACACTGGCCTTTTGGTTTATGTACCAGGGATCAGAGACCTGCAGAGCTACCATACTTAAGCTAACATACCCAGGGTATGAAGCATTCAGAACAGTCATCAATATTTTGCTGGCAGACTACGAGGTCACATCAAAGAAGCTTTTGCATGCACAAGTCTGTCCTTAACAGACAGTTAATCTAATCTTAACAGAGTGGATATTTCAAGTAATGATGCCTTTATAAAGCTGTAGATGTCACTAATCTAAAAGAGTTTGCAGACACTGGAGGGACAGAATCAAAATTGTTTTCAAATCTGTTCATTGGAGCACTGTATCCTTTCTATGTGCTCTGTGACAAAAAGAATCAAGACTGACAGACTGGAAAATCTCTTGCTTTGCTGCAAAAATACTGATGCCCTAATATCTGCTAAATTAAGCCCACCTCTGCAGGTATTTGTTCTGCCACACTAGAAGGAGGTAAAACAGGGAGACAGTGACACGTTCTAAGTAGTACTGAACTGTATCTCAGGATATCTGAATTTAGTAAATATAGAGTCATTTACTGATTTTTTTTTTTTTTTACAGTTGATGTAAATTTCTACAGTGACAAAGATTAAGCTTCTTAGGAAGCACAGAAATGAAGCATCACTGCCTGCAAACAACATGGAGACTTGCATACTGCCATATGCTCGGTTCCATGTAGTCACCTCAGCTATCATGAAACAGCATACCACAGACACTTCTGTAGCTACGTTCAGTCATGTTTTCTAAGCCATTTCAAAGAACTTCAGAACAAATACTTCAAATAAAGTGACAAAGGAAAATCCTATATATACAAATTACATTCACAATCAAGACTACCTTTGTTTAGACTTAAAATGACAAGAATTTAAGTGAAACTTAAACACACTTGCATATAATCCTAATAGTTTCTTGCTTTTAATGTATGTCCTGAAAGAGGCTTTTGCAATATTCTTAACATATTTAACATTGCAGCCATGTCTAGTCACTATGATTAAGGGAGATAAACATAGTCAGAATAACTCATCTCCACTAATTCCTATAAGAAAAATAAAATAAAATTTAAAAAACCCCACAAAACCCCGCATTGTAAGCACATTTGCCCGTAACATATGCTAAGAATTGTAAAGTAATTAGAGTTGCACATAGTATCTTAAAAAAATGCTAGGAGAAATATTTCTAGCTTCATCTAAGACAGCAAATCCTTGAAACCAAATAGTTTGCTCAGGAAATACGTTAAATGTCTTTCCTTGAAAACAGGGCTTGAAGGTGACAGAAAGGCACCCTTTTAGCTGAACAGTTATGCTCCTAAGTCTTTTTTTGCTTAAGAAACAGACGTCAAAGCTTCTGAAAGTGTGGCTGAAATAGACATGGCAAATTAGCACAGCTAATTCTTTTAAAAGCTTCAAAGTGTGCCAACTGAATCAAACTCGATTTCCTTTTTATTTGACTAGATTTTAACTTTTCCTGTGCCAAACCAGGAAACACTTCCAAAAGCTGCATTTTTTCATAGAGTGGTCCACAATTCTTGGGATTTACATCTGCTTGGAGGGTGCATGCAAGGTACCTCACAGAGGATTCCTGTTATGTTTTGTGTTCATGATGTTAAAAAAAAACAACAAAAAAACCACCACCAATCAAATTACTGGACGTTAGCAAAACCAGGAAAACTGAGCTTCAGAATTACAGGTTTAAAGTAGACATATCAAATGCACAAAAAAAAAAAAAAAAAAAGGAAGTCTTGGCACACACACCAGATTACATCTATGAAATATTACAGACAGTTCAGAATATGCAGACCATGTAGATCTTAATGCCTGTAAGCAATGCAGCACCTGAAGAGGTACAATGCGTAACAGTTGTTCTATGTTACAACATCATGTTCTTTAAGACCATGACTAGGTCAGGTGGAACCCTCTAGTAAGAAGAGGAAAATTGCTCTTCCTCTTCAAGCTTCCTCATTTTCAGGGAAGCTTCTAACTGGCATAAGGGCAGGCAAAGAAAGAGGTAGAGAGCAAGAAGAGCTCAGCAAGATCTGGGAGCCTGCAGTTTATTCAAAGACTACAGAGAAAAGCAGATAAACAGAGTTACCAAGGGTAAGAGCAAAATACCAGCACTGGGGTTGACCATCAATGTTGAATACCAAGAGCTATGAAGGAAATTTGAAAATAGCACCCTGTGTGTGTGTAATAAATTTGGTGAGTGATACAATATAGAATTAAAAAAATTAAAGTGTCCAAAGCCATAATGGGATAGCAAAGTACCAAATTCTCACTGAAAATGTGTTGGAATTAGGTGTCTGTTTCCAAAGTTTTCGTTAGAAAAGTTTGCCCTCTATCTTTTCAAATTAATTCTCAAAACACAGTTTATTCCTGTGACAATCTCAGATTAAAATTGGTTCCATCCTATTTCATATTGCTTCCTATCTGCACATTTTTCCCCTCTAATATTTCATCAGCGTTGAACGTTGCCATATTTCTGATGTAGTACTGTCAAGAAATGAAAACCTGATTTGCAGCCTGAACTTTAAGTTTATTTTACTTTATGCTAAAATTTCCCATTCACCAGTGATTTCACCTGCTTTGCCCCCAAAGGTATTTACTGAAAGGAAAAATGCCTTTCTGATGGCATCTGTGACAATAAAGTATTGCTATGCATTAGAGAAGCAGCATGACAGCCAAAACATACGCGAGAGCCTGATTTCCCCCTCCCTCCCTCCGGTACCTAGCTATTCCTGTTGCAGAGCTTAAGCCAGGCTACAACAGTGCCAAGCTTTAACTACAGATGGATTCTTTCCTATAGGTTTTTCAATGTCATTTCTAGACATATTTTACATTTTTATTGCAAATTCAACTCCAAAAGGAGCTCAACCACTTTGCAAACTACGTGAAGGACTGCACTTTAAGACGGGTAACTTTTGGAGTAAAAGGCAAGTAAATACTTATCAGTGGGTGGCAACAGTTACGGGTAAAGGTAATTTGGGACAAGTACCTATCAGAAAGAAGTCTTCAATATATATAACTTCATCAAAATGTTATTCAATACTACCAGAATATGAGCCATGGATTTTATAGTGTCATACTTCAGCACTTGTTGACAAATATTTTCACAGAATCACAGAATGTTAGAGATTGGAAGGGACCTCGAAAGATCATCTAGTCCAATCCCCCTGCCGGAGCAGGACACCTAGATCAGATCACACAGGAACGCATCCAGGCGGGCTTTGAATGTCTCCAGAGAAGGAGACTCCACAACCTCTCTGGGCAGCCTGTTCCAGTGCTCTGGCACCCTCACTGTGAAGAAGTTTTTTCTCATATTCAAGTGGAACCTCCTATGTTCCAGCTTGAACCCATTGCCCCTTGTCCTATCACTGGATGTCACAGAGAAGAGCCTGGCTCCATCCTCCTGACACTCACCCTTCACGTATTTATAAACATTAATTAGGTCACCCCTCAGTCTCCTCTTTTCCAGGCTAAAGAGACCAAGCTCCCTCAGCCTTTCCTCACAAGGGAGATGCTCCATTCCCTTCATCGTCTTTGTGGCTCTGCGCTGGACTCTCTCCAGCAGTTCTCTGTCCCTCTTGACAGAGTAACCACACTGAAGTTTCATGGTGTGAGTTGTTAAGTTTAACACGTTAAACACATGCTACACCACATATCTTACCTGAATTCAATTAGGGATAGCTTGCATTGTCACATCTTTGCCATATAACCGTGCCAGATTCATAAACAGAGGATTTAAGAAGGGTCAAGCTTGTGGTAAGAAATTTACCACGTTTGAATATAATTACACATTTAAAAAAAAATACTTAATACACCTCGTCTCCCAACGTGTGAGGACAGATCTTGCTCCAGCTTTCAGTGGACACCAACTCCAAGAATATCAACCAGCTAACTGAAACATGATTGCTCCTTTAATAATGAGCTTTGGCCTTTTTTCCGCAGCAAGATATTCAATGTTCAATGCTGAAAAACCCCTTCTGTCTCAAACTTATAGACATTATTAACAGTTGAATCATCACAAGGTATCTTTGTATGGGTATATAAAGACAGGCTGCATAAAAATTCACGTTTTCAAATTTAAACAACAACAAAAGTCTTTGCATAATAAGTTAAACAAGCAGATTCTTCTAGTTAAATGTTTTGTTTTTTTAAATTAATCTCATCTCAGAGAAATTAAATTCCTTTACCTGACAACTCATTTTATGCTGTTCTGTGTTGCTCCCAATACCACTGCCTCCTATGGGCTCCTTTTTCTAAGAATCTTCCAGTCATAAGAAGTACAAAGTCCTAGTGATACCAAAAGTAAATATATCGAACATCTTATTATTTAAGGTAATGAATTCATGTTATATTCTGATAATTCAATTTTCAAAAACCAAGAGAAAAGTATCCTGAAGGATACTTGAAATATGTCATATCAAAGTAAATCTACATGCAAAAACTACCCTTCTGCTTTCTAAATGCAGAATGATTCCATGCTAGAAGTGTACATTCCTTCAAAGGAAAATAGCTGACGCAAGAGACCTAGGTTACAAACAGGTAGAGGGAACAGGGAATTAGAGACTTACGGATTAAACAAGATTGGGAAATGTAATTTGGATGATAGAGTGCCTTTGGGGTTTTCATGAAAAGGAACATAAGGAACATATGGACAACCAGTGTCAGATTAACACTTAGATATGATCGGCTCATTGAATACTACTGCACCTTTCAATACTCTTTCATCACACTATTTGGAAGGTACCTCTTGGGCATAATTCCTATTAGAGAATGAACTAATTAACTGAGCAGAAAGACATTCAGAAATTCCTGCCAGTATAAGACAATGATTAAATCCGGCATATAACTTTCAACGTTTTTGAAAAATAGTTGGGTAAGATTTTCAATTACTGATTAAGTAGAGATATACATATTTCAAAGGCTTTCTAATAGTTTATATGGGCCAGGATCTGGACAACTGTTTCCCATCTTCAATAAAACATTATTTGATAACAGACATTAGTGTCCTTTGTTTCTAAATACAGAAGCAAGGAAGAATATCTTCCAAAACAGTCCTATTGTCAATTTTGTCTCAAGGGAGAAGAAATAAAAAAACCAGTACTTTAATAAAGAGCAATTAAAAAAAAAAACAGTTTCCTATTCACAGGAGCTAATAATGTTTACTAAAAAAAAAAGAAAATTTCAGAAATTACTTTCAGTAAAATGGAAATAGTAGCAGAGGGAGATAAATAAAAACCCAATAGAATTGCTTGGTGTGATTTTGCTATCACAGCTTTCAGAAGCAGAGAGCTGAAAAAGAATAAAAAGTTGCTTTCCAATAACACAGAAATAATAATGTTACAACTAGCCAGTCAGAGGCAGAAAATGGGTAACTAGAGGAGAGTGAATCAGCTTTTAGTGACATAGTGATAAAAATGAGATTAAAAAGCAGCAGAAAACACTGATGCAAACAAGTATTTGTAAACACCAGATAAAAGAGCATCTGAAGGCAAATAACTCAGGCTATAACATGGCTGATAAAGCAGCCTTGCAACATTCTAATCACCTACTGTCCCAGGACACCTTTTTTTCTGTGAGGAGCAAATAACTCTTTGTTTTGATAGAACAGTAAATTTCATGCCTAATTGTGAAGTGCTGAAATAAGACGCATCCCTTAGGAAAACAGGCGGTTTCCAAGTAACTGAGAAATGGACATTGGAAATGGAATTACAATGCAGTTTGGATAGAGCAATTCCCATATGGAGAGATTCCTGCAAAGCAGGATGCCTTATTATTAGGCTCCTCTTGGTTCCCAGAAGCAGCATTGCTTCTGCTGTTTGACTCTGCACTGGTAATTTCCAATCATTCCATCTCATCTATATGGGAAGAGGGGGTGTAACGTAACAAAAGAACAATCAGGTACAGGTTATTAGAAAGGATGCACATAGAAGTGCATCCTTATAGAAGTCTCCCACAGCCATCTATGCGGGCATACAAACTTCAGCAGACGATTGCCAGAAGGTATTTGAGCATCTGAATTCGCTTCCTCCCTAAAAAGCAGCCAAGTCTCAAATGGGTTTTACGCATAACCACACCACCACCCATACATTTTGCCAAATAAGCCCCTCAGAACCCACCCAAAGGGCACATAGATCTAGCTAATAAGAATACGTCCAAAGCCCAGGATAAAATGTCACTTCAATACTATTAAAACTGTCACTAAGCATTTGTCTTCACTGTGTTTAAGTGATTCTGAAGTACAGAGAAATACACGGATGGACTTTTGGCTAATAATAATTTCAAGAACAATGGAGCCTCAGAATGCAGATGGATGACATAAATGTGTTGGAAACAAATTAGGCACAAGGAAATAATTGAACATCAGCCTTTGTATAATTAATTTGCTACTAACTGACATTAATTGTACCTTTCCTCTTGGATTTCTGTGAAGCTATTCTCAATCACAGTTTTTAATTTGCCTGAAGCCTTGTGAGGAAGCAGCACGTGCAATAACACAGGGTGATGCTTCCCTTACCTCCCTGCTGTTGCATTCTGAATGACTCCTCTTTGCACAGATTCAACTCTCTTTTCTATACACCTGTATTAGAAGTAGTGCCTTTACACTTGTTAAGCCTTTTGTCATCTACATACTGTATACAACAGATTAAAGCTAGCATCAGGAAAGAATCAGATTCATAGCTTTGAGAAGGCTTTTTAGTTTTTGCTATACATAAAAATATCCCTTCATACTCCCATTAACAAAACCAAAAAAATACGAGTCTCCTCTCCAAGCATTCAGCTCTAAAATTGTCCCAGATCCTGACAAACAGCATGCAATTAAACAAACAAGATCAGAACAAGAGCAGAACCGGAATCAGACTTCTAAACCTCTCTGGAGGGTGCCGTATCTGCACACGTGTTGATAGGACTATTCCCTTTACTTTGGTGATTATACTGCAAACTGTTTATAACTAACTCTTCCCTATACTAATAAAAAGCATAGTTGAATAGAGCTTCACCCACCGAGAGCCTAGAAGTTCTTTATGCATGGACTTTTCCTTTCATAAAGGAGATTCCTAACTGTTTCCACTGACCCACTTGGTCTTTTTTTGAAGGTTTCTATGACAGTAATATTTTTTTGGTGTACATCTGAAGAAAGTGCATCAAACATTAAAGATGACAGAAGATTAAGTTTTACCAGCTAGAGCTATGTGATATTTTATTGCAGGTAACTTGGCAAAACTCAATTTTGGTCACCCCAAAACTCTTTATAAATTGACAATCATTCTCACCCTTATGAATTCAGTCTTTTGCTTCCTTAGCTGTAACAGATTCTAAGGGAAGTCAAGCAAAATACAGTTAGGTGACACTAAGTAAAATTCAGAGACTCATCAACCTGTCATCCCATATGATCAAACATGAAATTTTGGTTCTTGGCTGTACCTAGTGACACTGAGGAAAAAAACCAAAATCTCGCAGGGGTGTGTATGCAAGTTTTAAGCCTTACTAAGCATCACTCGCTTATTAGGAGAAGTCCTGAAACACAGCAGCAAAACTTTCTCGTCTTGATTCATTTTGGCTGATAGAAACATTTGGACATGGTGTCTACTCTTGTTCTACAAAGAAGAAAATATTGTTTCATAGTGTGCTGTGTGTGATTAAGTGTTCTTTGTTACCTTGTATATTTTTCTGCAAGATTCCTGCCAATTTGGTGTGGTAGTAAGCCTCCTGCAGAAACTGCAAATGGAAAAAGAACTGTAACCTAGGAAGCTTTTTCCCACTGGTACTTGTTAGGCTCTGACTGAAGAAAAGTCAGTTGAGAACCCACAAAAACTCTCAAATTCCAAAGCCAAAACTGAAAATTTGACAGGTATCAAGTCTTAACCTGCTGAGCCTGACTCTGTATGTTTTAAGGTACAAGCATCACCCTGTGCAAGGGCAGAAACCTGCCCCACTTGCACATATTTTTGGAAACTGTCTAATATTTTCATTGGGTACTCACCATTCAATCCAAGTAATAAGTTTTCCCTGTCCCTATTTAACTATAGCTTTACTGGTCCAGTTGAATTTACATTTTCCACAGGCTCTGGAGAAGTGAAGATTTGAATATTGCTGTTGCCACACATCAGATAGCCTCAGTTATGGCTTGCTTTATTTGTGAAGTGCCATTAGGATGAGAGGTACACAACAAATCTTCCTGTATCCATTTGATCTGGGTTCTGCCACCATATTTACATCTTTGGCACGTATTTCAAGCATATAAACAAGCTTTATTCAATTTATGTACTTAGTCAAGGATTTAAAGGCACTTCTCAGCTTAAAATTACCAGATATTAAGTGCTAGATGATTATTTAATCTCTTGTCTGTAAAACATGCCATTTCTTTTTGACATCTAATCATCATGGCTTTAAAGAGACATGGAGCAAAATAAGCCACATATCACTTGTTTGATTAGCAATCTACTTCATCATTGGATGCACACATTTCTTCATCCTGTTCGAGAACACACGGGTAGACCATAGCAATATTGTTTTCCTAATGGTTTCTCACTGATCTAACCCACATGGGCTTATTTCCAAAGAGAGTCTCTTAACTGCATTCGCATCCTTCTGTACAGCAGTGTAATTAAGAGAGTAGCTAAAGCAAAACAGTAAAGGTACTTGGAGCAGTGGGCTGAAATCTCAGAGAAAATTTTAAGGATAAGGTTCATAGAGGAAGAGAATCTCTTTTTCTTCTGCCATCTGCTGTAGCTGGGGGAAAAAATCCAAAAACAAGACATGAAGTATTAAAGTCCTTTTGAAGTCATAACACAGTCACATACGAAACTGTATTCTCTGTCTCCACATGAGTGTCTGTGCGGGGGTTTCTCCTCACTGTGGAGTGCAGGTATCCCCCACCCTTGTAATGACAAATTCAATTTTCAGGTCTTTTAACCCTTCAGTTACTTGCAAAATTTACAACTATACTAGAATTTCCTCTAGTATTAGGCCAGCAACACTAGAATGTTAATTGCTTATAAAAAACCGTTAACCTAAAAAATAAACTTTTGACATTCATTATCATCACCAGTGCTTCACAGGTGTTTGTTAAAAAAAAATAAAATTTTACCATAAAGATAGTTCCTTCTTTTCAGCATTATGTTCACTGAGTTGCTAAAAAATGCTTGAATGTTTTTAGAGGCATATGGCTGAGTCACTTAAGCATTTAATTCCTATTGATCTTAATGGAACTCAGACAATTCTATTCCTTCATGCATCTGAGACTTGCATTCTTAAGGCCTTTCAGTCATGGTGAAAGAACATACCCTATCACTTACTAAGTTCACTCTAGGTCATATTTATGTCAGCCTTCAAATGGGCAATGCTAGCAAAGAGAACAGCAATCATTTTCATGTAGCTTGGGGCTTGAAACAAGCTCTCACTTATACAGGAGTAAATTCAGGGTAATTCCGTTTACTTAATTTGATTGGATCTGGCCTCTTGCCTCTGACACTGCCTGTGGTAAAAAAAACAAAACAAAAAAAAAAAAAAACCACCAAACAAACTGTACTGCAACATTTTTTTCCCACTCTAAAATAAGATTGCATTTTAAGGAGAATGTTTACTAAGAAGAATGTCAAGTGTTTGCACCACTTACAGAGACTGCTAGCCTCTCTATATGGATATTTAAGCACAAGCAACCAAAATGATTTTTTGTAAAATGAGAGAGAGAATGTCATGCACAGACATAACACTTGCTACAAAATACCTTCCCCTTACATGCACAATTACTTTCCCCTCCCCACCCCCCAAAAAAGAAAATGGAAGTCTAAACACACAAGATGCCTGTAGTTACATCAGCGCACAAACTATATCGACACAGGCAGAAAGATCCGTGCTAAAGGTTTAGTACTCCAGTAGTTAAGAGAAAAAGACAAGTCAGGTACCCAAACATTTTTCTGGCAAAGTACATAATTTTTATTTTTTTGTTTGCTCTGACATAACTATTCCCAGCAGTAGTCTGCCAGGCAGGAGCAGGTGTACAGCTGCTTTGTGCCAGGTAACACATTGCTGAAAAGGGGAGCCAATTTTAAGCACTTGCAAAACACCTTCTTTCACCCCTTAGCTGAGTTTCCAGTTTGGCATATCTTTGTGTCACTACTCCTGAAAATGTTGGCTTTGATAATTAAATATACAAATATTCCATAATAACTTACTTGCAGTTCCCTGTGATAATTATTCTTTCCACTGAAAATTATGGCAACTGGAATCCTCTGCAAGGCAGCACATGCTGTGTACACCAAGAAAGAAATCAAAGTGTGTCATCACTGTTGATAGAAGGATAAATATAGTTGAAGTCAGATTAATATTTCCAAGATTACTCATTTCTACTTCAAAAGAGAAGCAAAGATCATGTGCAAAATGACAGCTACCCATCTGGGACTAGAAAAGTCACCATATGGATGTCTTTTTGCTAATTATAGACAAATTTTTGAACTAAGGGATTTAAAACTAAGGATCTGTTAGTTCAAAAATATACTTCCTCTCCTCCCTCATTCAGGCAGTGCTTTGGTGCTGGCTAATCAATTAAGCAGAGCATTGGATCACACAGATTTGCTTCACCTTTAAGAAGGCAGTTTTCTCCTACTTCACATAATATGCCATCACATTTGTAGCTCAATTAAAGGAAACTTGTTACAATTATTCCTTCTTTTTTTTTATGTCAGAGGAACCTTTATAATCTCTTAGCTCATTGTCCCACATATCGGAGGCCATGAGACTGCCTTATATTACTTCACATACAATATCTCTACTCAAACAGCAGCACATACTCCTGAAAAGCATCCCAAGTGAATGAAAAGATGTTTCAATAACACCAAGGTAAGTTCTTCCAAGAGCAATTAATTTACATAAATAATTAAGTATGTATTCCTAATATTGTGCAAGTTGGTTCCTCTTCCACTATAAAATTATTTTGTTGTATTTTGTCTGATGTATTGACTGATTAATTCTCTATCAAACTACTGAATTGGTTGCATGTATTTATAGACCAAGTTCATTGTTCTTCAGCCTTTGTTTTGACAGTTGGCTATTTGACCTTGGAAGATGTTTTCTATACTTTAAGTCAGAAAAAAAGAGCTCCTCTAAACCCTGTAGCTTTTGGACTACTCCTAGAACTGCAAACAGTGGATGATACTCCAAAAGCAATTATATCAGTGCCAAATGCAGAGGCTGTGCAGTCTTTTCATGCCTGCTTAGCATTTTATAGAATTTATACGTGGATTGCATTAGCCTTTTTGTTACTACAGTAGAAATTAACTTCAGCACATGAAGGTTGCCGATGTGAAGAAAACTACCCCCCCAATCAATGGGAGAAAGAGGCTTTTCCAGACAACTGAGAGCACTCATATTATGCTCATGACCTCTGTAAAACTTCTTTTTCCTCCCCTGTTGAGTACACTGAAGCTTGGGCAGGGCAAGCACACTGGATGTCACCCGTCTATCCCAAATGTGCTACAGGTGGGGAGGGGTGTGGGGAAGAGTTAAAAAAAATACAATTGAGTTCTGACCAACAGCTGTGCTCTTAACTCTTCCACTCTTCTCCAGAGGAGCTTAAGATTAAGACACATCATAACATCTTCAGCTTTAACCATACTTTTTTTTTTTTTTTCTACCCGTACAAACCCCGTATGAGTTCTGGTTAGCATACAAGCCAACATACCACAAACATTTTTTCATGCTTTTCTTCTGTCCTAGTAAAGTCTCACATTTTGTCCATCATTAAACCAAGCACCTATCAGTGTTATGCCACAGAATTAGTCCCTGTACCTGCCCTAGACACACTTGAGTATCTACTTCCTGAAGAGAACCAAGCCATCTTTGACATCTACACATCAGTGAGACTGAGAATGAAAAGGCAGATGGAAATGGTAATTGCACCTGATCCCTTTAGTTTACTACTTAAAAGACAGCAATTTCCCCTTGCAGGGTCCACAGTTGTCTGAGGAGTTAGTGCTTGCAGGAGAGCAGGCTGCCTGCTGAATCAGGGAAGGTACTTTCAACAGCTGGTGAACAAGGGCCTAGATTCCAGCTTCTCCACTACTTTCCCTCAGAGCCCAAGAGGAAAAAATGTAAAGAGATAACTGCAAGAAATAAATTTCTTTACTTGCATGACTTTTAAGACAGGTGGCAATGATCTAGCACAACAACTGCCTATTGAGTAACAATTCTCCATTTGAGCATTAGTTAAATAATCCCTTATCTTGGATATCGTTCTTATCCCATCAAGAAGCCAGTTTAACACAACACTTTTACCTCCAACTGTAATGCTACGCTGTTTAACTACAAGAGTTAGCTCTGTCCTCATCACTGGAGCCATTGTTAAACTTCCAGTTCAGCTGTAAGTTTAACCATGCATACAAGCCTTTTGACTGTGGCAGTCACACTCCCAAATGAAAGGTTTCTGTCCCCATACAGACCACAACCTACAAAACCATCTTACACCCTTTCAGTCCCTATTAGCTTCAAGTTTTCCTCATCTTATCACGGAGTTTTCCACCCTTGCTTTCAAGTAAACTTAGAGCACACAAATGATTTAGTCCTTCAGCTAAACCAAAGAGCCTATACTTTCCTGGAGAAAATGCAGGAGGGCAGTCACAACAGCCTTCTGAATAACCATCTAAAATTCAGCTTTCAACTCAATCTAATATCTATCCCACAGACAAGAGCAGACAGACAAGGCGCTAAAATTCTAGGCCTATGTTTTGAGCTATTTGCTTTTAAACACAAAACTAACCTGCATCTGCCCCAGTCCGCTCTCCTCACACCACCTCAGCAGCCATCTTAGTGCACAAGCCCCAACCACACTCACACTCCAGCTGAAACTCCTTCTTAGGGCTTTTTCCTCCCCTCATGCCCTAAAAAAGTATCCAACAGTCCTTCCATTATAGCTCCCTATTTATCCTAGTCTCAGCTGTGGCTCTTTAGTAGCACCCCAGCCCTTTCACGTGCTTCCAAAATCACGCACAGATGAAACAGCCGCACTCCCAGTGCTCAGCGCTGTGCACCTCACAGCCACCGCAGCCCCGCAGCAGGTGAACCCCTCCGAAGTCCACAGTGAATTAGGCAGCAGGCCACAGAGACCTTCTTTTAAAACTGTTCCATGCCTTCTGAGACAGGCTCCAACTTCTCTGGGCTGACAGCTTCCATGCCCCCAGCACAGCCTCCTGGCCCAGCCACTCCACCTCAGCTGCAGCCCCCGAACCCCTCACAGGAACCAGCTCCTCCCCCACTCCCTCCCCTTCCCCAGCACTTGCTCATCATCCCCATCAGCTGGGGCCTCTAGAATCCTCTTGTGAAGATGTAAATTAAATTGAGGCCTCCTTATTTGTACAGAAAGCTCAAGTTTTTTTTTTAAAAAAAAAGGGGGGGGGGGGCAGGGAAGGGGATTTAGGATCTGTGGCACTGATCTTTCTAATACATAGCTCTGAAGGGGTCTGGAAAGCTTAGTGAGGGGCACAGAAAGGCCTGGGGAGTCATGAGCCTCACAACGAGATCCTTGGCTATCAGCACAATGATCAGAGGACTGAAAAAACCTGCCTTTGAAGAGAGTCAATAATTTACGTGCTACTGAAAGGCAGCATCTACTTCCACTTGAAGTTTGCAAGATGAACTAGAAAGTGTGTAAAGGTTTGGGTTTGCTTTAGAAGCTCTGGTTGCTGCCTCTGCCCTCTTGTACCCAGGACAGCACTGATCTGGAGTAAGGGAGTCACAGTCAAGTCTCTTGCTTATCTGAAGAAGCAACAGTAAAAACTCACTTTTCTCAACTTTCTGGAGATCAAACTATTTTTGTGACTCATCTAGGCCATTCTCTGCCCTTTCATCATGCCGCTCTACAGAAAGTAAGAGCAGATTTATGGGGCAGGAGAAAGGGAGCAGAACACTGCCCCAGCGATGCAAAGCATGTCCGAGGTGAGAGGGGACGGGAGGCAGAAACTCCTTCCAATACAGCATAAACTTCTGTATTGCCCATTCTGGTTTTTTTGTTCTACTAGGTTGGATTTTTAAACCAGATGATTGTACAGCGGATCATGCTTTAAAGCATTTACCTCCAAAATAAATGTACAAGCATTTTTGTAAAATATCTAATATTTTTTGCCAACAGATACGTATTGTTAACTAACTTATGGGATGCTAACATCCCATTGACATATTTCCCAGAGGTATCTATGTGTTACAACAGAAATCAGGTTAGTTCTTTGCTGCTTTTCACCAGGCTCAGTTTGCTTAGGATGGCTTCTTTTGCATTCAACTGGAGGACCATTAGGGCTAAGCAAGAAATTTCATGTGGATTTTCTACTAAAGAGAATTTCTGCCCTAATTCCCTGATGCCATCCTCTGCCTTAACATGAAACTCAGGGGAAGAAAGGAGGAAATCCCTTAGAAGAACAAATAAAAAGAGAATATAGCCTGTCTGCTGATAAAAGCATTGGTATTGACGGAGTTAAGGGATTGGCACAATCAAGTTGTTTATCTGCTGAAAATATGAAGCACAATGTGAATCATTACAATTCCAAAGAGAAGAAGATATATTTGAAAATGAACAACAGCATATGCTTATGCTTCCTTAAAATTAGCTTCAGGCCATTTGTTTGTATCCCACCATAATATCAAGCAAGAAACAAAAGAAGAAAGTTTCTGTATTGTAAATTTCCTTTAGGAGCGAGTCCAAAAGTATATGGGTATGGAATGAGCACTGCTTGGGAGAAAACAAATCCAAGGTTCAGTTCTACCAGAACTGCTAGTAATGAAGTCACTTAAATAAACTAACTACAAAGTTTGGTGTTTTAAATGTGGATCTTCCCTATGTATGTAAGGAACAAGTAATGTGAATTTAGGTCCTTTTGATACAATACTAACTTTCTAAACTTATGCAGATATATTTGGGAGAACAGAATGTAAGGTAATGATCTGTCCATCCATCAAGATGGTTTAGCAAAAAGGTACTTCAGAAGAGATGCCATGGCATGCGTGGTGGGGGGTGTTTATGTGTGTTATAAGTGTACAAAATTTCACCCAGACAAATCATGCATTCTGATGTACTGACCCAAATTGAAGCAATTAACCAGACATATACCCTATTCAGCATGTTGTTATACTACAGAGTTAATGCTATTATACATATCTACATCTAAGGCAAAAAAAGTTTGGGAGCAACAACAAAATGGAATCATTAAATTCTAAAGAGAATGTTAGAATATCAGCCCAGATGAAAATCAATATACTTCATCTGAAGACTTTAATAAAGCCACTTATGAATTCATGGCATGTTTCTTTGCCTTAGCACAGACTAACAAATATCAAAGTAGTTAGAATATGTAACTTGAACAACAAATAATACTTTAATTGGTAAGGGTGCTCTACATTCAACCTACCACTCAAATCTACTGTGGATATCTTAAAAGGAACTTATTTCTTACACCACCCATTGTGCCGTATATCATCTCTAGTAAGTACCACCTCTAACCTGTATTACAACAATGACTTTGCTAATAGGTTATTATGACGACTTTTTTTTTTTGACTTCAGTGTAAGATACTATAAAGAAAAGGGAAGAGCCTTGCCTGCATCGAAGAAGTACTTGTTTATCTGCTCACTATACATATAATTTTTATATGTTTTACAAGATGAAAGGTTTTTTCTTTTCCTTAGGAGGACATTTCTTCTCTAGGCAATATTCTCAAGTATACTAAGCAAAAGAATTCTTATGTGACATCATACATGTCCAATGTGCTTTGCAGACCTGTAAAGTCAAAAAATGGAAAATTGCACCTGTCTAACAGACTGGCTGAACAATGGGAATTACCTTCAGGCATTCTGATTGTTTGCCAGCAAAGCAAAAACAAAAAAAATCAGGGCAAGCTGGCAGCTCAGCAGCCTCATTTGCACTGTGTGGGGACTGGGCTGGCACTGACCAAGAAGGGGTGGCCTAAGACCTGTCCCTTGTGTACAGCCAACACAAGCAGAGCTGCTGATGAGGTGATAAAGGTTCCTATGCGGCACTACCTTGGAAATGTGTTAACTCCAGCCACCACAGGAAACATCAGATGTCAGCAAGCACAAGGTGCTTGTAGGAGGGCTGGCAAATGAAGGCCTCTCATTAATCTCTTGCAGATGAATGATGCCTTTGCTACAATCTCACACAGGTGTTTAAGGAGCCAACTTGTCATATGTTTATTTTCCAGAGTACAAGAACCTGCACTGAAATCAGAGCAGCTGCCACTGGAAATGCACTCCCTATCTTCTCGGTGGAATATGTCTTGATCTTTTCTAGCATAGCTAGAGGAGAGGAGGAAACTTCACAGAGGGAACCTATTTCTCCTATGCAGTAACATGGAATTTTATAGTTCAAATAAGTATTCAGCCCAGATTCTAAAAAAAAAAAAAAAAAAAAAAAAAAAAAAAATCTAGTCTGAGTACTGATTAAGCTTTTAAGAACTATGAGAGTTTGTGTATTTTAATTTTTTTATGTGTCCAAATGTATTATTATGACAATTAACAACAGTTTCTAGCTTCGAGCCATGGGTGTGTATGGCAACTTCTCTGACGACTAGATTCCAGTGAAACAACCTTCACGCTGTCCATTGAACAGAAGGATGACTTCTGAAGTAATGTACTGCCAAGGCTTACTCAAGAGATCAGAACCCCTTCCTGATCTTGTACCGATGAAAAAATTTTTGGGAATATAATGTCTATTTATGATCTTTGCTTTCACCTGAACCTCATGACACTGTGTACATTACTCATAACAAGTGATCATAGTAACAATGACATTACAGTAGGATAGATTTTGAAAAATTTACTGTGCTGTAAAATGCTGTACCAGGCAACTAAGAAATATTGGCCCCAAGGGTGACAGAAGTTGACACCTTCAGCTTTCTTTATTGTTGTTTCTTGTCATTGCTAATACTTTACATAAATGGAAATGCAACTGGAGACTTAGCAGCAGCCTACCAGTACCTGAAGGGGGCTGCAGGAGAGATGGGGAGGCGCTCTGTATCAGGGAGTGTAGTGATAGGACAAGGGGTAACGGGTATAAGCTGAAAGAGGGTAGATTTAGACTAGACATTAGGAGGAAATTTTTCACTGTGAGGGTGGTGAGGCACTGGCACAAGTTGCCCAGGGAAGCTGTGGATGTACAAGTTAAGATAATTTATACATTTCTATAGCTTAGGAAAGTGTAGCCTATTAGTGCAGGATGATGTAACCTATGTGACAAGAGGCTTGAAACTGAGGAAAGATGAAAGAAGATGCAAGATGAAAGAGTTACAATACGTGATGTGCAACTTCGACCATTATTCCTATCACCTCTGTCCCCCAGCTCTCATAGATTAGGAGTGAAACACAATCTGTATATAAGTATGAATATATTGAAAGAGCCATAGGCTCAACCAGAGGAGCAATGAAATTGGACAAGTATTTGAAGGATACTTCAAAGAGTTTTACCCTAGAGAAGAAAATTCTATATTTTTTTCCTCTGATTTTTTTCCTTTTATGGTGCATATGCACCATAAGAAAAAACCCTTTCACCTTCCTTCTGTGCACTGAGGAACAAAACCAGCAAATTTGGGAGATCACCTATTATATCTTGGTTTTTATTACTCAGTATAAAAAAAAAAAAAAAAAGTAAACTTCAATATTTCATCCCAATTTCCAATAGGAGTCATTACTACATACTATTCTATTTTCTAGCTCTCTTAGAATTACTAAATCATTCCATTAGCCTGGATGTCTTTTTTTATTTACTACCTTTAATACAAGTCTAGTTGGAAGCCCTCCTTTCCAAATCGATGTTTTCAACATATATTCACCACATATAAAACAAAAAGAAGATAACATTTTTCTCATTGTATTTAAATGGCATTTATCATATGAAACTGTGTAACCTTACAGTTCCTTATGTTACAGAACTTCAGTAACAATTCTGACAAAACCCCTTCCAAATGCATATCTGTAATTTCCTTCCCAGTATTTACATAAGCCTCCAGCAAGTGAATACAAGGCAAATGAAAATACTTTTTTTCCTGCAAAATTTTCTAGCCTTCTACTACAATATCCAGCACCCTGCAATAGAATCTCAGCCATGGAATGAGCTAAAAAAAGCAGCAACTGTTTTACTTGCAGGATTGCTAAAACATGACATTTCAGGTTATGCACTTACCTTGTTAATAGTACAGAATGTGTTAAAGACGTTGGGACGTAGTAAGTGATCAAACTTCTGATATTTGCATCACCTATTAACTTCCAGATGTAGAACCTGGGAACAGGAATAAGGTGAGCAAAGAAGATTCAACATTGCGTATTAGTGCATTACATGTAGCTACATGACAGATGGTTATAGAACTTTCAACTTCTATGACTGTTTGCAAATAGCTAACTCAATAATGTAAGAACCACTGTAACTACGTTATTTCAGTGTTCTTGTACCTATACACTAGTGTGTGAGGAAGCCAGGACCCAACTCCATAAAGACTCCAATGTCTAGAAGTACTTCTTCCTCCAACCTATATGCCATTCTCCGATACCTGCTGCTTATCCTCTGCACTCCCCTCTCCTCATGGTTCCTTAGATCTCCTGTCTCTGTGAGGAGCTCTTTCTTCCTCCTCAAACACAGCCCTAGCAGCATGTGTAGCTGTATAATACCCTCCTTGTTTCTAAATATTTTTATAGATCTCCAGGATCTCGTCACTGCAGAGCTTAGGCAGTCACAGAAACAGTGAGAGACAAAATTAGGGCCAACATCTTGCGATCATCCGTGCCTCTGTAGCAATCACTAAGCTAAGGCACTTGAAAATGTTAATTTGTTTTGAGGAACATATTTTTAATTTTTTTTGTTAGCTTGTTCTGATTTTTTTTCCACATGCTACAATATTTAAAGGGCATTAAAACTTTTGTAACAGTTGGTGTCTCATATCAAGGCAAAAATGATATACTCTCAGCTGTATTACTTTGTACAAAGCTTTTAAAGAACCTTTATCTGCAAACAATAATTGACAACTCAAGACAGAATTACTATGTGTGATTTTTTTTTTTCCAAAGGGTAAACAGATTTCTTTCTTTTGTTTTGTCATTCTTTTTTCTCTCAGTATACCTTGTCCTCACTTGGGTAGCCTCCAAAGCTCTGACTTTACAGCCACTATGTACATACTAAGAAACCCACAGTTAAAATCAACAAAAAAATTCAGATTGGAAGGGATCTCGAAAGTTATCCAATCCAGCCCCACTCACAGCAAGGTCAACTTCAAAGTTAGATCAAACCATTCAGGGCCTTGTTTGACTGTCTCCCCAGATGGAGATTCCACAATATCTCTGGGCAACCTATGCCAGTGTTGGACTGCCCTCACCATGAAAAAACTTTTTCATTATATCTAGTTGGATTGTCCTTGGTGCAACTTGTGTTTGTTGGCCTTACTCCTTCCGCTGTGCACCTCTGAGAAGGCTCTGGCTCTGCCTGCTCTATAACCTCCCATGAGGCAATTGGAGTCAGCAATTAGATCCCACCTGCCTTGGCCTTCTCTTTTCTAAGACCAAACACACACAGGTCTTAGTCCCTGGTACATCATCCTCCAGCTCCCTCATCATCTTCATGGTTCTCAGCCAGACTGGCTCCAGTATGTCAATGTCTTTTTTGTACTGGGTGTCAAAAAGGACACAGTACTCCAGATGTGAGTGAAAGTTAAGTTTGCCTCAGTTTCTTGCTATTCAGCTACATTTAGAGTAAGCAGAGTATTTAACTTCCTGTTTTCTCTTGGTATCTGCAAGCCACAAGAAATTCTTGACAGTTCAGTGGCTAGACTACCTCAAACAAGACAAATTGTGTATGGAATTACAGTAGCAGTAGTTTTCCACAACTATCTCAAAAATAAAATAATAGTCCTTTCCCTTTTGGGATGCATACATATTCCATGCATCCTGGGATGCTTTAACTTCTAAAAATAATCTTAGTCCAAATCTAACCAAAGTAATATATTTAAAGCAGTATACAATATTTAAGAGAAACATAATAAGTTAATGAAGGAAATTAACTCTTTCTATAAAGGTGGGCTATGTTAGCAATCTATCCTCTCCCTTTGTCTCCGTTTCAACCATATGTTAAAGGGGCCTATCAGCAAGATAGCTCATCTATTTCCACAGCAGGTATTCTATAAAAATTCAGTGTTACACATATAAAGGCGCTTGTGAGGTCCACCACATACAAGTCTGGTTGAGAGCTGAGAGGACACCCCTCTGTTCGTATTTAGTTTATAAGCTGTTCTTGAAGTACAGATAGATTTTACAGAAATGAGAAATAGACCAAATGAAAAGTAGTAATGATGTCAAGTCTGATCAATTGAAAGTAAAAGTTGAAAATTCCTTTACTAGTCTGTTCACATATTTATTCTCTGAAACGTTCTCAAAGAAGAGAACCTAATAAATAACATTTAATCACAGATTCATAGTTCCTACTCAGAAAAGCATAAGAACTAAAAACAGAGACAGAAATGTTGGTCACAGGGGGACAAACATATCCCTGTTCTAATTCTACTGGAACATATAATCTTGAATTAGATCCACAGAACACGAACTTGAACAGCTATTTCAGTAATAATTCAGTAGAAGATTTTGTGAAAGAATAATTATTCAATAAACATCAAGTGCAAGTGATAACAACAAAGTTCAAACTGCCTCAAAGGATCTTCTCTGAAATCAATAAAACTAAGTTAAATCCCTGTTCAGAACTATACTTTCATACCTGGCTTTGGGAAATGAAAATCTAACCTCTCTCATTAGCCTACTAAGTAGCTTTTCACACTCACAAATTCTCAGGAGCCTCTGTAACATGGAATCATCTGTACCTTTAGAAGCTGACATGCAAAACAATGACAAGAGATCAGTTAATCTGGTGTTTTGTAATGCCTCCAGCTTCAAGCACTAATTGTTCAATGTTCTGTTCTCCAGAACATATTCACAAACAATTCCCATGAGCGTGAAAGTCCTTGCTAATTATTTTTTTTTGCTCTCCTATCATTTAGTTCTGCGATTCACCTCTATGTCTCCTACATGGCCAGTTTTTCATGAAGATTGCCATCCTCTTGATCTAATTTAGCCCCTCCCCTCTTCTTCCCCAAGAGACTGAGTCCAAATCACCATAATCTTCATTCCAGAGAATAATAAATCTGAGGGAGAGGAAAAAAAAGCAGTTTCCCGTGACAGAACTGCAGGCTGCTAAAGTCCTCCTGACAGAACATATACATCCTGTTCCGCAAGACAGAGGGATAAGGGCAAGGTGACATGCTTACTCCAGGGCATATTTTACCCAGTTGTTGGGGCTTTCATAGGTGCAATCACAGCATCAACCACTTATATAATCAAAACACAACCCTTCAACCCAAATAATGTGTTATCTTGTTTAACACTAACAGGAGAGTATCATCTGTCCTAGGGGTGAAATAAAGAAAGTGTAATGTTCATACTACATGCTCTGGCTGATTTGTACAGCTGATCTGGACCACGCTTCTTGATCCAGGTGAATCTATATCACTGAGAAAAGGTACTATTGATCACCTGATAAAGCTTAACTTTGAAGAAAGATGTATTGATAATTTTGTGATGCCCTTGCAATAGGCAAGTATGACCCTCTGTGTAACTTTAGCAAGCTCTTACGGCACAGTGCCTTCTAGAAAAGTACTGCTGATGTCTAGGCTGGTATATCTAAAAACAAGATTGACCGCAAGCTCTTTATAAGTTCTTCTGCTTGTGCACACTAAAACTGAAAGAATTTAAACTGGGAAAATGCACTGACTTCATGTCATGGGTTTCTCCTTAAGAGAAAATTGACCAACCTCCCTGAAATTCCCAATAGCTAGGCAAAGGGAAAAGAAAACCAAAACCAGTGATGTGCAAACTTAGTTATAAGAAAATTGCATTTTTTCAAAATTGCTTTCTGTCTTGGAGAGATTTTAAGATGAGCAAATTTGCTTTCTGATTAATAGATGCCTTATTTTACACCTGGGTCTCTTGCCTGGTCCTCATAAATATGCCAGTGAAAAAAAGTAAAACTCAAGAATATGTAAAACATTTTAATAGACTAGATTATTGAAAATGGTGTGGCAACACTTCCTTTTTATCCTGACTTTAAGCTTTATTTATTGCTGAGACACTCAAGTGACAGTTGTCTTAAAAATCCCTACTTCATAGGAAGAAATAAAATACAAATCTTATTTTTCACACATTGAACAATAAAGTCATGTGCAAAAGAGTGATGGTAAATGCACAAGGTTTTCAGACCAGAACATTAGAGGGATCTTTGAGGAAAGGAAATATATATGAGTACCAATACTTAAAAGTTCTTCTGACAGCTGGAGTTTTCTTGAGTCAAGATTCAACTTTCTTGAGTTGGTGGTGTGATATTTAATCTACCCAGGTGTTCCGTAGCTTTTCTGCTTTCTTAGCCCTCACTTTGCTGGAAACTTAGATGGTCTAAGATAGGCTACAAAATACAACGTTGTACATAAAAGTTTAATATAATATTTGCTTCTGTTACTGTGCCGGTGGAAAAAATCTTGGACATTTATTAGAAGTTGTCACAAAACCCAGATAATATAAATATTATTATATCAATAAAATTACCTTAAATTCCTGACAAAGTATCAGCACACGAACATGCAGATTCATTTCCAGTTTGCATTCTGGTGTAAGGGGCTGAGGGGCATGGTTTGGAGGCAGGCAAAAGGAGAGAGGTTAACCGCAACAACAGAAAGTCTGGAAATCTCAGTGGAGTTGGAGCAGTAATTACAGATCAGCCTCTCACTAAACTAACTGTTTTCACCTTCTATTGCACTTTTTGATTGTCACACTTTATTATTTATAGTGACAAAACAGTTTTGTGAATTAGATCATCAGCCTGACTGTGATGGTATTACAGCCCAAGATTGCTTACTAAATCCTTAATAACACTGATATAACTTTTAAGTCCTTACTGAATTAGGCATGTTGTTGTTATCATTTGCAGTATTCTAAAATGAAAACAGGAGGTGTTCTACACATAGCCTGTCAATAGAGGCTCAGAGATTCAAATAATGTGAAGTGCGCATCTTAAACATGCTCCTAAACTACTGGATGAGGTCTTAATTCCAGTGTTACCAGGCAACATGTTTACAAAATCAAACATAATTTTGATTCTCTGTAAATGTTTTGAATATTCTGATCTCCAGTTTTTGGTCTCTGTCGTTATTTGCCCATTGTAATTACACTCTATGTTTATGCTCAATACAGTTTAACAAAGTTTATTTCTGTCAGAGTTTCCTTTAGGACAAAGTCAAATCTATGACAAAAATTAATCTTTTTTAATAAACATCCACCTGGAAAGATCGTGGGTGATGAACTAATCCAAAGGATTTGCTAGTAAGGCATTTCATCATGCTGGAATGAGTTTTCTGGTTCTCAAGGATTTTATCCTCACTGATCCTGTTCAGTGCCAAGACCAACAGTTTAAGAAGAATCCCAATCACATTGCAGTTTTATAAAGGTAGAGCCCATAGTCCCAAGAAGGGCAAAGCCCACCTAAGCTACATCATGTACCTGTGCTGCATAAGGAAGAGCCTCTGCCCTCTTATAAGGTTATATAAGGTTATATAAGGTTATATTTTC